>NC_034611.1:47729165-47779702 GCF_900095145.1 Mus pahari
AAACCTTACAGCTGGTTCTTATGGAGGCATTTTCTCAATATAAGCTCCTTCCTTTCAGACGACTCTAGCTTGTGTGACGCTGACACTGACTACCAGGCACAATATCATAGCCATCAACACAACAGAGGAATGGAGAAGATCATATAGTTTATATACGTAACAGGGTTTTATTTAGCAATAAAAAACTAAATGTGTCATCTTCGGGTAGATGGGTATAGAGCTAGATATCACTGTGAGGCATGAAACAACCAGACTCAGAAAAACAAGCATTATGTTTTCTCTGATGCACAGAATCTAGATTCTTTAGGGGGAAAGAAGCATAGAAGTTGAGAAGGGATTATTTATGATTATTTAGACAGAGAGAATTGGAGGTGAAGTAATCAAAGCAAATTATATACACTGCAAAATGTCATTTTGGGGGTGATTTGAAATCGTCTGCAGTAGGTCAGAATGGCTCGAAATCACCACATAGCTTAGAACGACTTTAAACTCCCCATCTTCCTGCTGCCAGCTCCCCAGTCCTGTGATTTCAGGCATGTCCGCCACAGGCAGACAAAACCCAAGGTGTCAGGGATTTAGTCGCTAGGATGGGTGTTAAGAGGAGAGACTGAACCGGACTGCAGTGTTCGGATAGGGGCTGACGCAGGGATTATGGTCACACTGGTTACTGGAGTGAGACCCTTGTGATGCATGGTTCATATAGCATTCCTTAACAGGACTCTTACCACCTTGATTTTTGTTTGTTCAGTGGATGGCAGGCACACAACACATATTTTTGAATGAAAGAAGGAATTAGCCAACAAACACCTCTATAGGGGATATTATAGCCTTCTCTTCCATGCAGGCCTATCAAATAGTCTAGAAATAGAACACTCAAGATGGTCTTTAGGTCCCCGTCTGAAATTGTTGGTCCATTATGATTCTAAAGGTAAGAACATCGGACTACATAGAAATCTCAGCCTGCTCTTCAATGTTAGTTTCAGAAAGGGGAAAATGTGGTGGCTCTTGTTAACACTATTTTGTAGTGGCTTCTCAGTCTGCAGTGGCAGTTAGGGCTCTGACATCAGAGCACCTGGATCTCAATCTCATGTCCATGGCATAGGTGCTTGCTACTTTAGGCAAGTTGTTTAACCTCTGTGCCTCAGTACGACTCCCCCAAGACATAGTGTCTTAACCCACTGTGGTAGCTCAGGCGGGGAATGCTAGCCCTCTGGGAGGCCAAGGCAGGAGGGCTGCCTGGAGTTGGAGGTCAACCTGAGCTGACCAGCTGCAGCTGCACAGCTAGTGACATTTAAAGTCTTTAAAATAGAACCTTTACACTTGGCATTTTTAATATTAATTTGGTGATGATAATAATATATAGTTCTAAATTTATGCAAATTCTACTTAAAGGACAAAGTATCTCCTATACCCCCTGGAAATGGGGGTAGGGTAGAGAGATACTAGATGCTCAAAAAAATAACATGACATGTGTTTGATAGACACGAAATAGATGTAATTTAGATAAGAGGGATCTGGGCATGTGTACACATCGTGCGTTACTTTCCTACAATTAGTTCTAGATCTTTTTCTTGCCCTCTTCAAAGCCTGGAGTTTGTTGCAATGAGCGTTATAGTTGTCAGAAACACTGGCCGCCTGACAAGCTGGCTCTTTGGCTAGTCTGAAGGCTGAGGCTGCTGCAGGAAAAGTGGGTTACATGACAGTACAGCTCTGCTGCTGCTGCTGGAGATGGAAGACCAATAGCCTCTGACAACGCTCACATGGCAGGATGGAGCAGCCAAGGTCTTTGTGAAGGTTCCTGGACACTCCCGAGCCCAGTGGGAACCTGAAAAAGGTAAGTGCCCTCGGTGAGCCCGGAGACCTGGGCGGTGCGACAGAGTCGGATGGCTGAGTTCTTCCCACCCCGGGCAGGTGCTGGTGGCAGCATCCACACAGACCCCGCTCTGCCCTGGGTGTGTGCGGGTGGGCGAGTCCCCGCAGCCCCTGCAGCGCCGAACCGGGGCCAGCTCCCGGGGCGGGCTGACCTTGCCGCGGGGCGGCCGAGCTGGCGCAGTCCCCGCGCCGCATTGCCGGCTGCTCGTGCGGGCGCCCCCTGGCACCGGGACCGCGCGCCCGCGCTCCCACCGCGCCCCACGCCCCACGCCCGCGGCCGAGCGGGCTGCACGGACCGCGCCTGAGGCTCGGGAGGGTGGGGCGGCGCGCGCCCACGGGCCGGCCGAGGGCGCCTCGCGCCTGTGCACGCGCAGCGGGTGGGCGTGCTCGGGGCGCGCGCCACCGCTGCCGCCGCCTCAGCTTGTCGCGCCGCCCGCGCCGCCCGCTCTCGGTGCTCGGCCCAGCACGTCGGCTCCGGAGCGGCCGTGGGCAGCGCGGGCCCGCGGCGTAGAGTCCGCCGGTCTCGGACCCGCGTCCCGCACGCGGACTGTCCCGGTAAGCGAGGGCGGGGGCGGTGGGACCCCGCCGTCACCCCGAGGGGCGGGTCTGCGGTCCCGGACTCGGATGCTGGTGCGGGAGCCGCCCCCACGGGGGCCCCTGTGCAAGTGGATGCACGCCAGTGACCGCCACCTCTACCCCGAGAGCGTCCGTGGGACGGGCATGGAGGGAGACGCCCAGGGCGCTCTGCACTTTGTGCCTTGCACAGCCCCAGTGTGGAGTCACCCTCCCCAGGCCCCCAGGGAGGCCTTCTGTGTAAGTGGATCGGCATCAGGGTAGTCTCTGGACTTGGCTCCGTGGAAGAACATCTGGGAACCTCAGGGACTTCCTCAGTGATGTTGGTGAACCTCAGGTGATCTCAGCCCATGCCCCTAGAGATGCCCAGAAAGAACCTTTGGCTGGAGAAATGGAATCCATTTGTGGCATCATAGCTCCAAGGACTTTGGCCCTGACCTCCTGAGGGACTCAGCGTGCCCTCGCTTGTCCCCCTCAACATAGTGGAAAGGAGTGGGGACTCTATGGGGCTGTGGCCTTTGTTCATTCCATTTCTCACACTGCCCCAGTAGTGTCTCTTCTGAATGATAGCCTGGTTGGCTTCACGCTGGACTTTCGGGGAGACTGGAACTGCTTGTAAGAGCACAGGGCCCAAGGGGTACCAAGACCAGTGAGGCCTCCAAATCAAAGACAAGATACCTGAGCCTGTGAGCTTGACTATCCAGAAACACTAAGACCAAGTTTCTGGAGGAAGGACTAGGGGGGAGGGAAGCATTCTTGAGAACTCATGTGCCAGGCACTGTGCTAGATCTGTTTAAACATCTTACATAATACTTAACAACAGCTTCATCAAATTGCCCCCATTTAAACATTAGGTATTTGTGACGCAGGCTTAGTACTTTGCCCGAGATCACAAATGACGAGTTAAATGTTCTTCAAATTTAACTCAGAGAAAAGTGTCAAAGAGGGACAGAAGAAAGAGAGGATGTTTGTTACTAAGTTGTGCTGAAGGGTCAAGCATGGAGCTTTGCATATGTTCCGCAGAGGTGATCCTTAAGGGGAGGGGGACAGTTTATCAGAACGTGCGGCCACTGGAGCAGTTATCCACGTAATCCCCTGGTTTCAATGCATGGCTTCCTTTGTTGGCGGCACTACTGTAATGGTGTGGTGGTCTTTGACAGGAATTGCTTGGGAGAACTAGGGGGGCCACCTTCCCTGCTGCAGGACCTTGGGGGTGAAGAAGCAGAGAGACTGTCACTTCTAGGAGTCACCCACACTTCCCTTGCGGCCCTGCATGTGCACCAGTGGACAGTAATCCGCAAATGCCACCCAGGACGCTGTTGACAAGTTCTGTGTGAGAAGCAGGAGGGTGGAAAGGATGGGAGCCAAGAGAGGCTCGCTGGTAATCTGTCGTCTGGGAGAGAACCAGATACCCCGTCTCACCCCTCAACACTTCCATTCCAGCTGACTCCTCAGGGTATAACTTTGGGCCCAAAGATAGATTCTTGCTTCTTATCCAAAAAGGGAGTGTGAAAGGGCCAAGCCACGTAATTTACCCCAGAGCCCTTCTGGAGCGTCCCTGTTCGTCTTCGTCCTGACCTGCACAACCAAACCTAGTACCCTTTAATATAACGCCCTCCTAGATCTGGGCCCCAACGAGAAAGGGCCGATCAGAGCATAGGTCCGTCCTGGTTTCCTTTGAAAACATATATACCTACTTCAGAGACTGAGGCAGGGGGCTTACCACAAGTTGAAGGCCAGCCTGGGCTACTAGAGAGACGGTCTCAGAAAAACAAAACCAAGAAGACACTGAAATTCTGCACTGGCTATGGTAATCTATGCCTGTTATCCTGGTACTTGGGAGGTAGAGGCAGGAGAAACTCAAGTTCAAGGCCAGCCTGGGCTTCATAGAAAGTTCTAGGCATTGTCTCAAAAAAAAAAAAAAAAAAGATAAAAAGAAAAAGAAATGTTTCTTTGGGTGTCTGGGATTACATCGTGAGAAGAGGAAGCTACCAAGGAAATTGGATAACCTAACTGACCAATTGTCTTCCTTAAGTACTTGATCTTCCTTAAGTACTTGGCTCCTTTCAGGATTGGATAGTTATAGTACCTCAATCATAGCTCAACAAGCAAATCTGACAGAGGTTCACATTGGTTAGCATCTGATATAAAGTTGCTTATAATCCCCTTTTAGCTTAAACCCCCTCTCATTAGTTCAATTTATATATATATATATATATATATATATTTAATTTACCAGGATTGTCTCTGAGATATACATATACATATACATATACATATACATATACATATACATATACATATACATATACATATACATATATCTCAGAGACAATCCTAGTAAACCCAAGGGCTGATCAGTGAGTGTGCTCTGGCCTTTCACAGCTCCCCAGAATATGTGTGTGTGTGTGTGTGTGTGTGTGTGTGTGTGTATTGTTTTAAGAGAAAACTGAGGCCAAGCCTGCAAATATGGTGGCATTTGTTCTAATTCAGACATTTCTTTTTGTTTGTTTTGTTTTGTTTTGTTTTTTCAAGACAGGGTTTCTCTGTGTAGTCCTGGCTGTCCTAGAACTTGCTCTGTGAACCAGGCTGGCCTGAATTCAGAGATCTGCCTGCCTCTGCCTCCTAGATGCTGGGCCAAAAGGCTCTCAGATATTTCTTGTTGGAGTATTATTATTATTATTATTAATCTTTTCACTGAGGACTCTGAATATCACTCACTGGTAACTTGGGAAAATTACTTGATTGATCTAAGTGCTCCCCAAAACTTTGATCCTTGGTTCTATCTCCTAATGTCTAGTATTGAGTAAACATTACATTTCAAAACTTGTCAAAATAGTGCCTGAGCATAGCCTTAATCTCCCCCCCCCAAAAAAAATTGCTTCATTCCAAAGGGAAATAAGAGAATGCCCCTCCCCCCACCTGAGTACACACAAATGGGTATGGATTTTCAGACTTGGATTTTCCATAGATTCTCTGGCCACACTGTAGTCATTTTCTTCTTCCCACACTACCCATGTATTTTTTAAGTGCTTCCTTTTTCTTGGACCCTGGAGAATAAAAGCTCCCCAGGTCCATTTTCCACGGCTCCTAGTTTCTCCCAGCACACCTGTTCCTAAGTGGATCGTAGTCTCCCATCCCTTCAGCTACAGTATCTGTTGTCTTTGGGTGCTACATGCCTGCCTCGTGATGCTTCCTCGTTCCCGATTCACCTCACCTATCCACAGCTGACGGGAACATCATTATCTAGTCCTTCCTTCAGTCTTAATGACTATGTTCTGATTGGAATTGTTCTGCCAGCTTTGGGCTGAGAAGCATGGGCTGTCGGTGTCCCGCTGGAGAAGGACCCTTGGTTCCAGTATAGCATCTCTCCATGCTCCGCCCACCTTCTGGCAATCCTCTCAGAGGTCAGCACACACCCTAAGTGCTGCTGACCTGACAGCACTGTGCTGTATAAACAGGAGACTTCCTGCCCTCGGGGAGTTTGCATAGAATCAGTCTGCATTTCGTCACTCAATTACTATTAATACAAAGTGCAGGAAAAGTACAGGGCAAGGGGCGGGGGAGGGGGGATACAGCTTTGCAGGCTACTCATGGCGGTCCGTGTGAGTGTGCCATTTCCCAGGTATCACCCACGGACAACTAACTGCTAACTATCTTCATCTTCCAACCCCTGCCCAAGTTATTCTTACCCATACATATTGAGCGACTGGTCACGCGCACGCTCGCCTCCCTGGGCAAGTCACCTATGTGGATAGCACGCTATGAGCTACCGAGCCCTTTACATGGTGTGATCTCTCTTTGACGGAGACTGTTTCCTGTTGCTATGGTCTCTCTGAAACACTCAGTGATTCGGCTCCCTGGCCCTCTTTCTCTTGTTTGTATTTGTCCGGTAAGCTTCAGTCTCCTTAGACAAAGGCCAGTGATTACTACAGCCCCTCCCTGCCAGGCCTTAGGTTGTGGGAGAGTTCTATGCTGGGGAGCTGTGAAAGGCCAGAACACACTCACTGGTCAACCCTGGGGGTTACCAGGATTGTCTCTGATCATTCTGGCCAAACTACTTTCCCTGCCCCCCCCCACTTCCCTGAATTCAAATGAATATTCTCTTTTAAACAAATATTTTAGGCATACTACATCAAACCAGCCCTTTGAGCTGATGCTAATTCATATGTGAGTACAGATTTCCTTGCCTATTTCTATCCAGCACCAGGGCCGGCTTCACAGCTCTAAGTCATGGTGGAGTCTCCATACATCTCCATGCTTGGCATGTGTTTTTACCTCTTCCTGGAATGCTTTTTTTTTTTCCCTCATCCACTGGGTTAACTCCCACTCATCTTCAAAATTTAGCTCAAGCAACACCTTTTTTTTTTTTTAATCCTACACGTTATGCCCCCTACACACGCACGCACTCCTGCATCCTGCACTGAGACTCCATCTCTTCATCCTAGTGACAGCTATTAGTGCTTGATTTGTGCCTAACACATAGTAGGCTGCACACACACACACACACACACACACACACACACGGGAGGGGGTGCGGGGGGAGCTTATAGACTCAATAAGCAAGAGAGTGGCGAGATAGTTAAAGTGTAATAACTGCATAAATGAAGCCGAACCTGTGCTTTGGGGACCTAAGAGCAGAAAACAGGGAGTGCCTCTCCATCTTGCTGGGAAAATTCACTTGCTGAGTGCAGCCCCACCAGCCAATCACTGCCAGTGCGGTGTTCCTTAACTGTTGCTCTGCTTCTGTGGGAAGTCAGAGCTGTAGCTTTTAATGAAGACAGCCCAATCCCCAGAGGCTAAAGATCATGCCATCATTTTGCTCTCATGTATATTAAAGCTTCAGTAAATATTAAGCAGCAGCAGGGTGTCCCTCCTGCCTCAGAGCCTGGAGCTGGGGGTGGGAGACAGTTTGACTTGGGCTCCAGCCTGTCTGCTTCTTAGCATCTCTGCAGTTCTGCACATCTTCCTAGATAGGCAGAAGTGGACCGAAGGAGATGGGGAGGGTGGCTTCCGGGTCTGCAGCCATGAGAACTGACACCAGTCTGTAGGTTACTGCCAGGAGAACGGCGACTAGAAACAGACTCCCGGGACACTGGCTGGAGAAACTGGATTCCTAAAGCAGCAGGCAGAGGAGAACAGCTGGACCACTTGGGCTGCCTCAAAGAGGGTAAGGGAATTCTTCATGATGGCTCTTGCTTACGTTCTCCAGGTTGATGTTGATATGTATGGTGAGCCCAGGGTCGTGACTCACGGGGCGTGACCCTTCTTGGGCTCAAATGACCCTTTTTCAGGGGTCACATATCAGATATCCCTGTACAGTAGATGTTTATGTTACAGTACATAAGAGTAGCAAAATTACAGCGATGAAATAGCAATAAAATGATTTTATGGATGGGGGTCACCACAGCATGGGGAACTTCATTAAAGGAGTCGCAGCAATGGGGAGGTTGAGAACCCCTGCTCTGATCTTTACAGACCCCCCCCCCTCCAGTTCTGTTGGTTTTCTATACCCTTGTAACTTTTACCTTCTGTGTTAAGTGTGTAGTCCTTCAGCCACACACCTCCAGGAACAAACCAACCAATTTAACTACTACACCTGAGAACACAGACACCTGCTTGGCGTCTCTGGTTCAAACCCACGAACAGGGAGATGCATTCTCAAGCTTCTTCCTTGTGCCCTAGCAAGCTTCACGCCTGTGGGCCAAGCTATAGTCAACAGGGCAGAGAATACATACCATCAACCCGGAAATGGGCGTTTCTCGTGTCTTAACTTCATGGTTGTAGAAACTGACTCAATTAAAATGTTCATCCCTCTCATCTGGAGCCAGATCATAGCAGGCACTGTTCTCTGTGGCAGAAAATCACCCATAGCTACCGTAAGGTCAGTATTCTTATCCTCAATGCCCTGACCCACCGTTCAGGCCCCACCCCTGAGGAGGCAGGGAGGATGTGATACGCTGAGTTGACACTCTATTTCTGAAACTGAGTTCCAGAGCCTTGCGCGTGATCACGTTTTTTTGGCCAACTTTGGTTTTGTCTTCTTTTGTTTCCAGTGCTGGGGATTTTGTCCAGGAGCCCATGTGTGTTCCACAGGCTCTCTTCCACTGAGCCACATCCCCAGACTTCAGTTCAGTTTGTGAAACTTGAGTTGAGCTAAGCTGCCAGGCCAGCCTTGAACTCACTTCACAGCCCAGTCTGGCTTTGAACTTGTTGTGAACTGAGTCCTGAATGGTTGAAATTACAGCCCTAAGCAGGCCTTAACGTCTGGCCATCCCTGGTGAAAAGAAAGGATACTGACTCCATATCTGAAATAAACTGACTTTGCCCAGTCATCTCGGCAACATTCATGCTTGGGAAAGACAGTGGGGACCATCCACATTTTGTACCCTTTGTTTTCATGTTTTCATTTCTTTTTCTGCAAGCTCAACTCGAGTGTGTGTGTGTGTGTGTGTGTGTGTGTGTGTGTGTGTGCGCGTGTGTGTGTATGTGTGTGTGTGTATGTATGTGTGTGTATGTGTGTGTATGTGTGTGTGTGTGAGTGTGTGTGTGTATCCCTCCCTCTGTAAATCAGGTTGGCCTCAAACTCACAATGATCCTCCTGCCTCAGCCTCTCAATGTTGGGATCACAGGTGGATGTCACTACACTCAATTTTCAAACATCCCTCGGTTCCCTTCTCACTTAGGGGTTCCTTTGCCTGTCCCTGCCTAGGAACACCCTCACAGCCTCCAGAGAACCCCTTTTAATTGCTCCTGGGCCTTCCCAACGACTGCCATTTCCACACAAAGGATCAGGCTCAAGTGAGTCAATGCACTTCATGTTAGAATGCTGAATAAGGAACCNCCCCCCCCCCCCCCCCCCCCNCCTCTGAGGCCCNCTGCTGCCCAGCCTCTCCACAGCCACAGATCTTTTTTTTTTTTTTCTTAAAATTTATTTATTATATGTAAGTACACTGTAGCTGTCTTCAGACACTCCAGAAGAGGGCATCAGATCTTGTTAAGGATGGTTGTGAGCCACCATGTGGTTGCTGGGATTTGAACTCTGCACCTTTGGAAGAGCAGTTGGGTGCTCTTACCCGCTGAGCCATCTCACCAGCCCAACACAGCCACAGATCTTTACAGAGAGAGCATGGGCAGAGGGCTTCCCTGATGCCTTCGCCTTCCTTATTTCTTTACCAGCTCCCGCTGTGGAGCAAAACCTCTCCACTCCCACTACTTTGCCCTCATAACGAATCCCATTGCGTTCTACGTAGGTGCTCTGCAAAGAATGGGTGTGTCTTGCACACACATTCTGAGCTACCCACATATTCGTTCTGCCTGACAAATACATCTCAACAGCCTTCTCCTGCTGAAAGGGAGATTCTGATCGTTGCCGCTGTCATGTCTTCCTGGTCCTGCCATCAGCTGCACTGGCTCACTCTGTGGTCTCCCACCACCTGCTCTATCCCTAAGGCGTTCTTTAAGCCTCTCTTGTATACACCCCAAAATCTTGGTAGTCACATCATTCCTGAGACAACATCTTCTTATCCCCTTTCCATTCTTGTTGAGAATGGGGGGGGGGGGAAGATTCCGCCCACCAGCCAAAGAAGCAGTCATTGAGAACAATCTGTGAGACCTTTGCAACTTCACTACCTTTCAGCTTGCTCTTCTTCCTAGGCCTCCTTCCAACCCAGGAGAGGCCCAGCTTTCTCTCCAGGCGGTCCCTCTTACCCATTGCTAATCAGTGCCACTTGTTTCATCCAGGAATTCGGGCTGCCTGTGTTAATTCCTCAAACACCACAGGTGCCCATCCCCGCTACTTCACACACTTTTAATCAAGGTGTCTTCTGCAGTGCTCTTCATTAAACATTAAGAGATTTAGGCTTATTCTTAAGACTTAATTCTGTTGTGTCCTCGCAGTTTATAATCAGATCGCCGCGTGCCATTTCAAAATGATGAAAATAAAATGAACAAACAAACAAAAAAATGGCTTGAGGTCATGTTTGGGCCATAGTGGCTTCCTATTAATGGTTCTACTTCACAGTTTTTTGCCTTAGGGACATAAAGCAATCTAGAAAAATGGACCTTCTCCAGCAAAAGGAATAACCTGTTCAAAGAAGCTATGACAAACAGCAGCATGTTGTTTGCTTTTTCTATTTGATTAATTTGATAGCGCACGCCAGCTCTGTCTTCATAAAAGTTCCTCCAAAATCTAAACTCGCAAAACGACTGCAGGGACTTCATTACAGCTGAGGGATCTTGGCATTTTAACAGAGTGAGTGCTCTCCTAACACGGAGCAGTGGGGGGGAAACAGCTGCAGTGTGGAAGGGCTCTGTGATCTAGCCACTGCTACACTGGTAATAAGTCACTTCACGCATAGAATGGTGCTCCTAACTGGCTAGCTCGCTCAGTATCCTATATGACATCATCAGAAGAAGCCAAAAGCCAAACACACATAGTGGCTCTCTCCCGGTTAATCAGTCTTGGAAATTAATTTAACTATGTTCAGGGTCTCCAAATAAATGTTTCCAACTGAGGCTCAGCCCATGCCTTCTCTGGGCTCACCACTGTTGTCCAGGACTTCTGACATCATTTCTAAGAAAGAGGTGCCTTGCATCTCTTTGGAGAACTGGTTCATGCCCTGTGGCCCCAGGAGCCAGGTGGATTCTGCGGAACCCTGGGGTTCTGCAGCCTGTTACACTGACAAAAAACAAATTCGTTACAAATATAAGTGTATCTTATAATTGCTATGCATTTCAATCCAATCACTTATCTTCTGGAGTTTTTTACATAGACTCTCCCTGCTCCCATAATCCAGCTAACCCACCATTTGGAAACCATCGCTCTTTGTGTTTCAAACATTAAATCATTTTTTTTATAATTTGTCTATTAAGTTATTCTGCACTTTCTACTAGAATTCTTTCTACCCTCTTACGATTTTTTTTTTCTGGTTTTTTTTTTTTTTCAAGACAGGGTTTCTCTGTATAGCCCTGGCTGTCCTGGAACTCACTTTGTAGACCAGGCTGGCCTCAAACTCAGATATCGCCTGCCTCTGCCTCCCAAGTGCTGGGATTAAAGGCATGCGCCACCACCGCCCGGCCACGATTTTTTTAAAAAAAAATGTTTCAGTAAGGCAGAAGGTCATGATGGCACATGCCTTTAATCTGACTCAGGAGGCAGAATTGGGTGGGTATCTTCAATGTCTAGGCCAACCTGGAGTTCTAGGTCACCCAGGGAGGGCTACATAGAAAAAAATCATTAGTAAAGGTGGTTTTTTACTCATACCCATAGTTCTAAAGGGATCCATCTGTTGGGTCGAGTGTTTTATTTTCCTCTCCGCTCTCTCTTACTTTATCCCACTCTTCTTCCTTTTCTCCATTTCTCCCACCTTTTCCCCTTAAAAATACAAATCTATTCTCTTGCAATACTGGAGCCAATGACAGGACAGGGTCTTAATGGGCTAACGTGAAGGTGTCCGTTCGCAGGGGTGCACAGCCCTCTGGAGGCTCCAAGGGTGCTCCCGCTTCCTTGCCCTTTCCAGCTTCTTAAAGCCACATACATTACTTGGCTCTTCGCCCTCTTTTTTTTTTCAAAGGCAATCTTCCCTGTGCCCCATCACAGAACTGGCTTCCTTGGTCAGTCTGTCTCTAGTAGACACCCCCACCCCCACCCCATCCACACAGACTGTCAAAAGCAGCAGGTTTCCTTATAGTCTCGTGTTATAAGTGGCCATCTTCAAATCGAAAGGAAGAGTGCTTGAGTCACAAGCCCTGGACTCAATCCCAGCACTGACAAAGAAGTACAATTCTTCAGTGAAAAATATTTACTGGGCAGTGGTGGCACACACCTTTAATCCCAGCACTCAGGCAGCAGAGGGAGGTGGATCTCTGAGTTCTAGGCCAGCCTGTTCTA
This sequence comes from Mus pahari, assembly GCF_900095145.1. Taxonomy (NCBI): domain Eukaryota; kingdom Metazoa; phylum Chordata; class Mammalia; order Rodentia; family Muridae; genus Mus; species Mus pahari. The sequence continues at coordinate 47,741,503 of NC_034611.1, forward strand.
CAGAGTGAGTTCCAGGACAGCCAAAACTACACAGAGAAACCCTGTCTCAGAAGAGAGAGAGAGGGAGAGAGAGAGAGAGAGAGAGAGAGAGAGAGAGAGAGAGAGAGAGAGAGAGACCCTGACTCTACCCCCCTAAAAAATAATGAATTGAACAAAATTTCTCAAAAGACATTTATATGGAAAATAAATACACAAACGAAGTGTACACCATGCTTAGTCACCAGGAAAACACAAATCTAAACTGCACTGGGAGCCACCTCATCCCCGTCACAATGAAAATAAACAGCAGGCGCTGGCCCACCTATTGGGTTATAGTCCAGTCTCTATGGAAATAAGCATAGAGGTCCTAAAAAAGAAAAATCTAACATGAGGCTGCCATTCTGTCCACTCCTGGGTTGTGTACCCGAGGAAGTCTAAATTAGAATACACCTGGATGCTCTCCAGAGGACCTGGGTTTGATAACTAAGCATAGTGAAATTCGCCCGTCACCCCAACACCCAGGAAGCTATGGTAGGAGGACCCTCAACATCCTGGCCAACCTGGGTGAGCTGCAGGCCAGCCTGGGCTACACAGAGACTCTGTCTCTAAACAAAATAAAGTAGGTAAGGATCTCTGTGCACCACTTTCTGTTGCTGCTTTGAGAGCGATCTCACTGTTAGACTTGGCTGATCTGGAGCTCCTATGTTAGTGCTCTTAACTGCTGAGCCACCTCTCCAGCCCCCACGGGGGAGTCTTAAAAAGACGAGGATTATCAGGAACCATCAATTTAGTAAAAGAAAAAAATCATAATCTTTGGGTTCAGTTACAAGTTCGCAAATAAATATTTGCATATACAGTATTTCCTCATAAAAATGTACTTCTTTGCATTGCAGTAAAAAAGGAAAGGAAAGGAAAAAGGAAAGGAAAGGAAAGGAAAGGAAAGGAAAGGAAAGGAAAGGAAAGGAAAGGAAAGGAAAGGAAAGGAAAGGAAAGGAAAAATTATGGGGGGGGGGACAGTGTTGGTGAGATGGCTCAGCGGTTAAGAGCACTGACTGCTCTTCCAGAGGTCCTGAGTTCAAATCCCAGCAACCACATGTGGTGGCTCACAACCATCTATAGTGGGAATCTGATGCCCTCCGGTGTGTCTAAAGACAGTGACAGTGTACTCATCATATATATTAAATAAATAAATAAATAAATAAATAAATAAATAAATAAATAAATAAATAAAAACTTTTTTTAAAAAATTAGGGGTGGGCATATGACTTGGTGGTAGAAGGCTTTACTTAGCGTTCCTGGGGGCTTGGGTTCCGTCTTCAGCTGAACAGTTTTTACATTGAAAACATTCCACTTAATGTTTAATTCCACAAGAGAACAGTGGGTCTGGATATATAAATGCCTGTATTGACAATAGCAGCGATGGGGACTGGAGAGGTGGCTCAGTAGCTGAGAACACTGGATGCTCTACCAAGGACCTGGGTTTGATTCCTAACACTCACACGGTGACTGACACCTGATGGTAGGTCCAGCTCCTGCGGGTCTCACGCCCTCTTCTGGCCTCTTTGGGCAATGCATATGTAGTACACGTGCATACATGTAGACACAACACACATATACAAAAATAAAAACAGACCTCCTTAAAAAGAAGCAAAGACAGCAGAGAAGAGTTGTGTGTCCGCCTGGCATTCCCTGAGTGGTGCCTAACACAGAGCACAGCGACTGCCCGTGAGGCATCTGGGCCATGTTGGGGTCATAGGCCCACTGAGAACCCCGGAGTCTAACCTTAACGCTCCACTACAGTCCCCCATTGACTCTGACTACCGTCATTAGGTCACTTGGGCTTGTAAAAGAACATGAATGCTCAACACGCCAAGATTGTGTGCTCCCAACGTGGGCTTTAGCAGGTAGTCCATAGCAATGAAATATCTCAAACTGAAGTTAGCTGTCAACTCGGGGTAAGGGGAGAGGTAGGGAACTGGAAAATATAGAATAGAACATGTGAGAACTACCTACATCCTTTCTTTAAAACTTCGATCCTGAATTTGTTTCTTTTCTATTGCTGTGGTAAGTTACCATGTATAAAATGTATAAAAGAGAGAGTTTGGCTGGACTTACGATTCCAGAGAGATAACATCTGTAATGGCTGAGCGACCAACCACATGGCGACGGGGCAGCTGGAGAAGCATCTGAGAGCCCTCATTTTGATCCACAAGCGGAAGGCAGAGAGTGCTAATGGGGAATGTCAGGTCCACCCCCCAGTGACACACCTCCTCCGTCAAGGCTTCCCCAACAGTCCTGCTGACTGGGAACCAAGTAGTCAAACACAGGAGCCAGCCTAAGGAGTCCATTCCCATTGGAAGACCTTAGATCTGTCAGCAGTCTGTGGCACGCCCCGTTCATGACTAGGCTTGCTTATTTTGGATACCTTTCCACAGCAACACACTTCCACCTCAGTGTTGATCGCGCTGTGACTCTTCCCCAGCTGTGCTATCCATTTTTTTCTTTTCTTTTTTTTTTTTAAAGATTTATTTATTTATTATATGTAAGTACACTGTAGCTGACTTCAGACACTCCAGAAAAGGGCATCAGATCTCGTTACGGATGGTTGTGAGCCACCATGTGGTTGCTGGGATTTGAACTCATGACCTTCGGAAGAGCTGTCAGTGCTCTTACCCGCTGAGCCATCTCACCAGCCCCATTTTTTTTCTTTTTAATGTTAGGAGCAAAGCATCTTTAAAAAAAAAAAAATAGGTTTTGCTACTATTTATTTATTTATATCCCAAATGCTGGCGCCCCTCTCAGTCCCCCTTACAGAGACCCTTCCCCACCCCTTCCCTTCGCCTCTGAGAGGGTGTGCCTCCCCCTGGATATCCCCCTAACCCGGCACATCAAGTTTCTGGCAGAAATTTTTATTTGTTTGGGAGGATCAATGTGTCTGTGAAAGGGCACGTGCTTGTGAGGGACAGAGGGCATCCAATGCCCTAGAGATAAAGTTCGAGGTTTTTGTCAGCTGCCACACATGGGTGCTGAGAACAGAGCGTGGGTCCTGTGGAAGACCTCTGTGAGTTTTAACAACTGGGATGTCTCTCCTATCCTGATTTTTTTTTTTCAACTGGAAGGAAGAAAGTTTTTTTTTAAATCAGAATTTAGTTTGAGGGCCTGGAGAGATGGCTCAGTGGTTAAGAACACTGGCTGCTCTTCCAGAGATCTGGGTTAAATTCAGCCATCTGTAACCTCAGTTTGGGGGAATCCGATGCCTTTTTCTGGCTTCTGAAGGCTCCAGGCATGCAGGTGGTACCCGACATACATGTTCTCAAAACACTCATAAAAATAAATTTTAAAAAAAATCTACTCTGATTGTCCACTGAGGCAGGAATTCCTGGATCTTTTCAATAAACCTTTGCCACTGTGACCCTGTAAAACAGTTACCGATAGACAGTAAACATTCATTAGTATTACATCAGGGTTTTTTATTCTTTTGAGTTGTATCTTAAATTTTATTAACTAACAAATGAAAGAGGCAGGTCTTCTCAGTTGACCAATTGAGGTCTCTGTCAGGTGTGGTGGCGCACACCTTGAATCTCAGCACTTGGGAGGCAGAGGCAGGAGGATTTCTGTGAATTTAAGGTCAATCTGGCACATAGTAAATCCCAGGAGAGCCAAGGCTACATAGTGAGACCCCCATCTTTTAAAAACGGGAATATGAGTTTTCTTGGTAACAGTAATGTACAGGCTAGAAATGTGTATCACTGTGGTGCATACAAATAATAAATATTTCTAGAAAGAATATATGGCTATGACCAGGCATGGCATATAGTAAGGTTTTATTCGGAAAAGCAAGTTCTTGACCTGAAAAGATTTTATTTGAGTTTCTGACACCCCTGTGTGTGTGTGTGTGTGTGTGTGTGTGTGTACCCGTGTGAAAGCAAGCAAGTGCGTGTGCATGTGAAGGGCACAAGGCCAACTTTAGGTGTCATCCCTGGGAGAGATCCACCTTGTTTTTTGAGACAGTGTCTCTCATCAGGGCTTGGGACTTGTGGGCTAGGCTGGATTTGCCGCAGTCAGATTTGTCTCTTGTCTCCTTATGCTGTGATTGCACGTGCGCCAACATACCTGGCTTTTTCTGGGGTGCTGAGAATCCAGCTCAGGTCCTCGCGTTCTCATAGCAAGCACTCTACAGACTGAACTACCTCCCCCACCTTTAGTTTTGTTTTTCTTGAGGCAATGTCTTATTCTGTAGCCCAGGCTAGCCCTAAACTCACAGCCATCATCTTGCCTCCCCCCTCCCCCCACACACACTCCACCCCATCCCCGGAATACTAGAATCACAGGCACGAGCCACCAGGCCTGGCTTTGAAAATGTTTGTTAACATCTGTTCTGTTCCAGACACCTCACCAGGGTGGCGGTAGGCACTGTTCGGGGTGAAACAGTCAGAGGGAGTTGGCATTGATCAGATAATCATCCCATTAAGGAAAGTGAGTGCTCTGGAGCACAGAGCATGGCCCCAGAAGCACTCCAGCCTGGAGTCCGAAGTGGCTTCCCGGACGGAAGGACACTCGAGCAAGCTGGAGAGAGTGGGCAGTAATTGGGGTGCTCATGGCTCCCAAAATAGAGAAAGCATGTCAAATACAGAGATGGCAGGCCTAGCAGAGCTTGTAGCAGAGACTAGCAGGGACGTCCAAGGCTTACCTTCTAAGCCGATGTAAAGGCCCAGACCTGAGGGAGTCTATCCTAAAGGCTGCAGAAAGCCCTGGGAAACATTCATGCTGCTATAGATGTTCCTGAGTATCCCGGGGATGGCCTGAATTTAACATGCACGAAATCTAGTGACGACTCCTCCTCATTCCCAACTCTCTGGCCATTCTTCTGGTCTATTTAAAACCGATCTCTTCTATTTCATCCTTGAGCCAATTAGTTACCAGTTTGTTCCTAAAATTCTCTAAAATTCTAGTCCATGGTGACAAATGCACTCAGTGTCACGCCTGCTTCCGTTGAAAGCCTCACTATCTTACCAGAGCTAGTGTAGTGTCTTCTAATTGTCTCTACCTTGCCTTTTACCCACTGCCACCTTGTCCCCAAAATAAACTGAAGATGGCTTCTCACGCATTCCCTGAGGTCCGCTGTGACCCGGGAGTGTGGGCTCACGCTTTTTTAAAATCCTTAAAAATAGCCTGATTGCTCTATAGTTTGTACCACGAAATTCACTCATTTAAAGTGTAGCACTAGATTATTTTTAGCATTTGCACAGTTACGCAGTCATCACCACACTTCAACATTAGAACACCTTTGTTGCCACCCAAAATAAGGCCAGACCCAGTGGCAGCCACTCCCACCCACAACCTTTCTGCAGACTTAGGGAAGCACCAATCTATTTTATTTCCTTAGATTTACTGGACATTTCACACAGACATAGTCACAGAACCTGTGTTCTCACATGAGTATCTCCTTTGAGATATGTTTAGTGTGTGCCAACACTTCATTTCTGTGAGAGAAGGCTATCCCACTGCATGGCTAGGTGGCCTGGAGTTCTGATTGCTTCTTGAGGTCTGATGTTTAAAGGTTTGAGTGGTGTGGTGCTAGCCCACCTCCATTTCCTATGAGTGCCTTGAACATGTACTGTTCAATAAGCCTCCATTGCAGTGTGCCGAGGACAAAGTCAAAATGGCCAGTGCTCTGCTTACTGTGAACACGCATTCCTCGGCCAACTCCCACTGAGCTCCCAGAGTAGGAAGGAAGCCGCCTGCTTCACACTGTGCTGTCACAACCTCACTTTCCCACACTGTCCTGGGCCCCTGCCGAGGAGGACGGGACACTCTTCCATTTAACTGGTGAAAAGTTACAGACCTTGGACAGTGTGAAGGCAAAGGTGACGATGTGAAGCAGAACATGAATAAAGTCTTAGGAGAGCAAAGCACCTGCCATAGAGCTTGGAGAGATAGGCCTACTGTCTGGGAGAGACCCACAGAGGGGTGTTTGTGACCTTGGCCACATACACCGGGAGGTGACGGAATTTCCCGAGTGCCTGATTCAGAAGTCTTCCAAAAATAGAAATCCATTCACTCTGCATGGAAAATTAGCCAGCACCGCGTTGGGGACAGACCCTGGGTGGACTGTGCACAGTACTTCCTGGAGGTGCTTTCTTTCAATCAGAAAACCTGCAATGTGTTGAACCTCCTTTTAGGGGAGAGGAAAAACTTAGTATCTGGAGTCCCAACCACCTCAGAGTAGCAGAGAACTGACACCCCTGGGCTAGATCAGCTCTCAAATAACAAGGAAGGCAGATACTACTGCATATATGTATAATACTAACTACTTACTAAGCATTACTTAACCTTTTCTTGCTTGTATATAGTATGTGTGTGCTCTGTGTGCATGCATGTGTGTCTCTGTGTGCCTGTGTATGTATGTGCATGTTTGTCTCTCTGTGTGTGTGTGCGCGCGCACACGCCTGTGGATGTGCACATGTGTGCATGTATGTCTATGTGTGCCTGTGTATGAGCTGTGTATTGTGTGTGTGCATGTGTGTCTGTGTGTGTGCATGTGCATCTCTCTGTGTGCGCACACACACACACACACACACACACACACACACACACACGTTTTGCTGAGGTCAAACCCAGGGCTTTGTGAGTTCAGCACAAGCTTTCTCTTGTGGCGCCATATCAACAGTCCAAGTTCATTTCCCTGTATGCTCCTCATGACAGCCCTGTGCAATGTGCTGAACAGATAACCCTCACCCTGTAAGAGGAAAAACCAAAACTAGCTAGCCCGTCAGAAGCAGATCCAGAGGCTTCTGACTTCTCAGCGTCTGCCCTTCCCAGTATGCCTTGCTACTAGGAGCCATGACTGACACTATTTAATAGTACCTGCCTCTTCCATGAATGGATAAAACTGATTTTGTCCACAGAGCCATGGGGGTGTTGATGTCCAAGCGGCAGACAGTAGAGCAGGTGCAGAAGGTGAGCCTGGCTGTGTCAGCCTTCAAGGATGGGCTACGGGACAGGCCTTCCATTAGACGTGGGGGTGAGCTGCCAGGGTCCCGCCGTGGCACTGTGGAGGGCTCTGTTCAGGAAGTACAGGAGGAGAAGGAAGCAGAGGCGAGCGCCCCCGTGGTCCAGGAAGAGAGCAATATCAACCGCGCAGCCTGGGAGCGGCTCCGAGATGGGCGTGGCGTCGAGCCTGAGGAGTTTGACAGGACCAGCCGATTCACGCCCCCTGCCTTCATCCGCCCCACCCGGAAGCTGGATGATGACAAACCTCCAGACATCTGCTTGGAACCCCGGGAGCCTGTGAGTGTTACGTTAAGGCAGCACATCCCTGTCTTAACCTTTACACGGATCAAAAAACAGGAAAAACAGGGAAAGCTAGGTGTGGTTGAAGCGAGGCTCAGCACCAGGAGATGGAGTGGAGTTCGGAACAGTCCTTTTCGCACAAGACAGGTTTAGATGTGACTCAGTGCAGGTTGCTTGCCTTACATGTTCAAGTCCCTGTGTTCTATCCCCGGTACCACAAAGGAGAACAGTGTTTCGCGTGAATAGAAATACTAGGTATATCTTGGATTAGTCGTGGGGAAGGACTTGAGATTTCCTGTGATAAGGAACGGTGGCATGGCAGTCCTAGTGCTCACCCTGTCATCTTTGGATTCTCACCCACAGAGGGCACTAACCCTTGGAGGGGACATTTGGGAAACTGAGAAGGGGGAACTGGGGTAAAGTACAGTGGCTGGGGGTTGCTACTGGTATGTGGTGTCAAGAGAGCTAGGAGTGTTAAATGTCATATAAAGCTTGGGACAATCAGTCATGCAGAGTATTATTCTCTATAAAATGCTAATAGAATCCCTGTTCAGAAACAGTAACAGAGCCCTAGGCAGCTTCCCGGTGCTCGTCCACCAGGAAGAACGCTTGCACCTTAACTGTGGCCCTAGAGAGGCCCGTCCCATGCGGCAGGCGTGGGATCTTGCTGTCTGTGCTTTCAAACCCTTCTCATTCCTGCAAGGTTGTCAACGATGAGATGTGTGACATCTGTGAAGTCTGGACCGCTGAGAGCCTCTTCCCATGCCGAGTCTGCACCAGGGTTTTCCACGATGGCTGCCTGCGCCGCATGGGCTACCTCCAAGGGGACAGTGCAGTGGAAGTGACCGAGATGGCCCATACAGAGACGGGCTGGAGCTGTTACTACTGTGTGAGTCTGGAATGCGGGGCAGAGGGAAACGGCGTTCTTCCCAGAGGCCTAGTCTTAAAAATGACTGTTTCTAAGTAGTGACCTAAGGGGCTTTTCTAATAGTGCATGCAAGGGTCCCGGAGCTAGAAAACCAATTCTTTGTTGTGAGGTGCACTATGTGGCACTTAAAAAACATGCCAGTCGCGAACAGGTCCAGTTGTAACACAGCAGACCTTGCCCAGTATGTTCCAAAGGGAGAAAACCACCCTCGGTTAAGAAACATAAAAAGAATAGACCTGACCAATCTAAAGTCATTCTGCATGGGGCAGTGGTTTCCTACAAGTCTGTGGCTGTCATTCCTTGTACTCATCTGAGAAACCAGCCTCCCTTCCAGCAGAGGCAGGTTCTGTGCCGGAAAAACACTTAGTCTCATGGTCCTCGCCTGACCTGCGGCCTGTTAGAAGCCCTTGTTCACCTCTGAAGTGATCGTTATGTGAGATAAAGAGCAACACTGCATTGATTCAGAACTCTGCAAACTATATATAAATGCCTTCCAACTTCTAATGGCAGAACGAATGTAAGGTTTCTGCTGAAAGCCAGACTCATAGCCATTTATCATCACGGCTGCGTGGAATCCCGGACTTCCCCGCCTGCTGTGCGGATGTCTTCCCTACTCCCTGGCTCGGTGTGAGGGGCAGCTGGCAACTGTCTTCCTCCGCTCTCTGCAGAAAGCAGATCGGTGCTACTTTCTGACTCTCCATCTATGGCTAATCCACAAAGTGAAGCCCACAAGTGACGTCCAGCTCCTGAAATACCTTCCCTGTAGAATATACCACACCAGACTCTGCTCTGCAGTCTTCCCCTCCCCTTCTGCCCCAGTCTGTATACACACGCACACGCACACGCACACAGCCACCTGGACACCAGCCTTTCCGCTTCAGCAACCCTGCCTGCCAGTGTGCTGCCGACATGAGCCTGGGTCAATCCGTGTCCCTCTTCTGTCTCCCGGGCACTCTCTGCTTCCTTCCCAGCTCGCTAGGGACCAGCTGCCGCCACCACCTCCACGCCACCACCTCCACGGGCCTTTTGCACACCCTTCCTCCCAGTTCATCCCTTGCTTTTCCCTCCACTCACAATCACACTCCTTAAGAGCATCTCAGTGCCTCCTGACTTCTCTGCCCTCCAGAGTGACCTCCGCCGTCAGCATTTTGTTGAGTTCGCTTGTGTTGAAGCCATGAACGGACTTCTGACTGTTCCTCAGGCATCTTCTTAGCCTTTTCCCTTGTTTCCTCCTCTTTCTCCTGGCAGTTAATTATTTTCTAGAATTTATACAATATGTGCAAGCTAGAGAAAATGTTTTGAAATAACAAATCCTCGGATGCGTGTCCGACCACTGCTAGCACCGCCTGCTGTGCCGTGCCGCAGTCTTCGCTTGGTACCCAGTACTCCCAGGCTCTTCCAGTCTTCTCTGGCCACTCCTTCTCCACACCCGTGGTTTGTTCCAGTTCTAGATGCTGTATTCCTCAGGATTCCATTGTCTTTCTCACTGTATTCGTCATCTTTGAGTGACTTTGTCCTATAACCCACTATCAAAATATTAACGATGCCTGTATCTGTGCCCAGACTTCAATTTCCTGCCTCAGGGGCTTATCCATCTTGGTGTCTCACCAGTACTTCATGCTCAGAATGTCCCGAAATGAACTGATGTCCCTGCCTACTCCTGTTCTTTCTCCATTCCTTTCTTCTGTGAGCAGTAGTATCTATCATTCACCGGTTTCCCAGCCCCTGCTCTTCTGGTACCCTCCCTCATCCCTCACTGCCTGTACATCAGCAGTTTCAATGACCTCTGACACCTCTCGCTTCTTCCCCTCCCCTGTCCCCTGGGTTTAGCCACCCGCTTTCTCTTACCTGTGCCTCTGGAACAGCACGCGCCGGCGATCCATACCACCAGATTTTGCTCTTCTAATCCATTTTCCCTCAGAAGTCAGAGATCTGACCGTAACAGCTGCCCCTCTGTGCCTCCTCACTGTCCTTAGAGTAAAGGCCTGAGTTACGGGGCCCATCAAGGCCATCTGAGGAGTGTCACAATTCTTCATTTCGAGTTTTCCCCGATTGCCTTCACACTCACATGCAGCAGCCACACAGAGAACCAAACACCCCAGTGCTGTGCACACTCATGTGCCCAGGACACGCCAGGCGCTCCGTGACAGAACCATTGGATTGCTTGTGAAACTCACGCAATGTCTGAGTCTGCTCCTGGGTACCATTTTAGGAGGAAAGTTAACTAATCATTACAGAGAACCTTCAATAGTAATGCTAACAAAATAAGACTGCTTGATACTGTTTTAGTAATTAAACTTCTATGACACCATAAAAATTAGCTTTGTTTAGAGACATTTCAAAACCATTCTTGAGCCATTTAAAGCTTCACAACCCACTAGAAGCAGGGCTACCTGTTTATTATAACTAAAATGTGCTTTAAGCCCAGCCACAAAGCCAGTGGACATAAAATAAATACACACTGAGCAGCTGATGGGTGGAGCTAGGACCTACAGCCGAGTACCCATCTCCCTTTACATCCACAGCAGCTTTGGGGATTGCTTCTGCGGCATCCCTAGGCCAGCTCACAGGCTAACTTGGAAGCAGGTATTGAATAAAGAGACTGGGCCAGAGCCAGAACATCTGGATTCTAGGGGGGATTCATCCCTAGAGTCACTCAGCTCCAAGCAGATCTTCCCTCTTTCTGGAGCCCCCCCCCCTCTCCTTGACAGCGGCTGGGTGGTTGGGATCAGGGGGGTTGACCTCCTCTCTGGTGGAGGTGCTGTTTCCATCTCTCTTGATCCTTAGCTTTTCCCTTGTCACTGGCCTGTGTGGCCACTAGCTAACTCCACTTCTACTTTCTTTCAGGACAACCTTAACCTGCTGCTTACTGAGGAGGAGATGTACAGCCTCATGGAGACCTTTCAGCGGTGTAAAGTCATCCCTGGTAAGCCGGCTGGCACTGCTGAGAAGGGGCCAGACATCCCCTTTTATCCTTCCCGGGGTGAACGGTGGGGTTTGGGGAGTTAGGGTGAACGGCACCCACTTCCACCACAGCTCCCCCAAGTTCCTCTGGCTACCCGAGGCATGACATGACAGGAAGTGGGGCCGCGGGGCCCTGAGGGTGCCCTGGAGGCCAGTGAAGGTGCCCAAGGTGAAGAAGGTGGCTGTGGCCAACAAGGGTGCCTCCCACAGATTGCTCCCTGACACTAGAGGACTTTGTGCGCTACCGCCACCAAGCAGCAAAGCGAGGGGAGAGCAGCAGGGCCCTGACTGATGAGCAAGAGGAGCAGGCAGCCCGCCAGTTTGCAGCCATGGACCCTGAGCAGCGGGGTCACGTAGAGTGGTCCGACTTCTTGTCCCACGAATCCCTTCTGCTGCTGCAGCAGCTGCGTCCCCAGGTGAGGAGTGGCGGCAGTGAATGTCGGTGGGTGACAGAGGTCTAGATGCATGCAGGGCGTGTCGGGGAGCACCGGGAACTGTCTAAGCAAGAGTGTGTGCGTGCGTATCAGGAAAAGGTTCCCGCAAGAGTGCGTGCGTATCAGGAAAAGATTCCGGTCCGTCCAGCGACAGAAGACCAGTGACCAGGGCTGCTTAAGAAGAACGGCTGCTTCCAGACTCCTCCTCTAAAAATGACTGGCTACCAAAAAACCTATCTCTTCTTCCCCAGAACTCTCTCTTGAGGCTTCTTACGGTCAAGGAGAGGGAACGAGCCCGGGCCACCTTCCTGGCACGGGGCAGAGGGAACACCATCAGCGAGGCGGAGTGCCACCATGCCCGGCACTCCTGGTTTTGTAAACGCCTTACCCAGGCTCCTTCCTGCAGTGTCAGGTCTGCGCCTTCCCAGCCCTGCCCCGCCTAACCCCTCTCTCTTAGCCCCCCTCCTCCTCTTTCTCCCTGGAGGTGTTTGGGGGTAGCATGTAGTTTCTTTTCTAATCCTATGGGCAGAAGATCTGCCCCGTGAACTAAGTAGAGGGCAGCAATCCTATGGGCAGTCTGTGGGACTGCCTCTGTCTCGGAAAGACTGGACGGGCACGACTAGGACCATGGGTTCGCCCGAGTTTGGGAGGAGTCGGGGTCTGTTGCTGTCCCACTGCTAACGTCATGCTCTCGTGCCTGGCAGCATCAGCCACGTGGGTCCTATAGCAGACGGCAGCCCAGCTGCCAGCAGTAGCAAGAGTCGGGAGAAGACCCCGCTGCCCACGGGGCAGGAGTCCAGGTGAGCTGACCCTCGTCTGACCCTCATCTCTACTGTCTATAGCTCCCACTCCCGTAACACCCACGTAAATAAAGAAGGCATTACTACACCTGCCCCAGGACAGCAAATGCTCACCCTAGAATCCAGGCTCCAAAGGGACACATTTCATCCCGGGTCTCCAGGGCAAAACAACTGGTCTGCTAGCTTTGTAGCAGAGCCGACCCTAACTGTATTAGTCATGAGGCAAACCCCCCTGAGTTTTGTCCAGTCCAAGGCAAACAGCCACTGGGATCGGGCCTTCTGGGCCTTCCGGATCTTCCGTGCCCTGCCTTGCAAACCTGTTCTCTCCCTCTGCAGATATGTGGATTGGCCCACCTTCCTAAGAGAGAACGTCATCTACATCTTGGCTGCTCGTCCTAACAGTGGCGCCATCCACCTGAAGCCCCCAGGATAGGTGGGGCAGAGAAGTTCAGTTCTGGGACGGTGGCATCCTCTCTCTCTCCTTTCCTTTCTTTTTCCTTTACCAACCTCTGGCACTGAGACTCATGGGGATGGGACACTGCCAACATCTTAATTTGTCATTAAGCTTTATGGCACTGAAGCCACCGTTCCCCTCACAACAGAGGCAGTATGTATATTGCCACAGTAAGAGGCCCCGAGAGCTGTGGCATTACCTGCTATGGATCACCTCCTGCCCGCACATCATAAAACTACCTGCCACCTCACGCATACGTGTGTGCACATGCACATACAGCCACATACATGCCTGGACATCCATGCCTTCAAACTCCTGGTTCTTTCTTCGATGAAAAAGGACCAAAACCCTTTTGTTGAGCCCCCCTGGTTTAGATAAGAGGGTCTCTTCTCACTCTTTGTATTGGCCAGTTCTGATTCCCAGGGGAAAGAAGGGGACAGATTAAATTCACTTCCCCTCCAGGAAGTGCTGAGAGATCCCCCTGCCCACGGGGAAACGCCCTTCGGTGATGACCACTGTTATTTGTAAGTGTCTGTATGTCCCTCAGGTGTGCCATGGTGGGAGAACAGTTCAAAACCATCCCGAAGTTTGTGTCTAAATTCTGATTCCTCATGATAGAGAAGGAACCTAGCTTGTGGGTTTCTGCCTGGAGAAAGTGGAGACAGTCTCTCCCAGAGAGCCAGAATTTCTAGGAACATTTCAGCCAGGTCATCCAACTTCACAAGTCCTGAGCAGGACAGGAAAACCAAGATGAGACTCCTGGTCCCTAGTCTTCAAATGGCCCAAAGCTCTAGGGACCCGAGAGGAACAGATACACTGGCAGGGATCACTCTGTGAGATGCTTTAGCCTAAGTGATGGCCTCAGAGGCCAATGAGGATGCAGAAAAGAAAGCCCGGGCTTTTCCTACTTTCCAGCCCAACTCAGCCACTGACATAGAACAGTGGCATCATATGGAGGGTAAGCCAGCCTCTTACATAGCCTAGAGGCGCTCTGCAGAATGCCTACGCAGTTGTGCTTTTTAAGAAGAGACAACAAAGGCATGAGAAGATTTGTATCTCAACTGTCAAGAAGTCCTAGTCAGCGTCAGAAGGGGGACAGTGTGTTCTTCTCCCGTCGCCCCAGTTGCTGCCTCTCCCTGATGCTCGCTCTGCGTCTTCCCCTCTGTGCTAGGAGATGGAGCTAGCCTGAGAGGACCTTGTGGACAAGTGGAGAACGCCATGGGCGTAGCAAGCTTGGCCTCTAGGCTTTGTTCAACCCCATCACCCAGTTCTGAAGCTCTCAAGTCAGTACATGGGGTGGGTCAGCCCTAAGACCTAGGGATCCAGTTCTGGATTTCTATCTTTCAAACAGATGACTTAGGTGTGGCCAGTTCCGACGACTAGTTCTTCAAGAGAGAATTGAGCCAAGTCCCGCAGAAAGCTTGCCTTGTCTCCACGGCTGAAAGCACTTGTACTAAAGTGGATGCTTTCGGGAGAAGGCACACGCTGCTCGGTGTTGAGAGGTTCGGATGCTGTGGGCATCTCCAGCCAAGCCTTGCTGAGAGCCCTGCATGCTCTCCTTCTGTAGGACCTGCCTTACCTAGAAGCGGGGTAGCATACTGCTGGAGACAGATTATTTAGGGCCGAAATGAAACAGGCAGGAGATACATTTTGAAACCCACAGCTTTTAAAAACTATTACTTAAAGCTGGGCATGGTGGTACATAGGCACAGAGGGGCAGAGGCAGGTGGATCTCTATAAGTTGAAGGTCAGACTAATCTAAACAGCAAGTTCTAGGCCAGCCAGGATTACACAAGTGAGACTTGGTCTCAAAAACAACAATGAAAACGACTCGGCCATGCTCCCAGGACTGATCAGTAAGATGGCCTGTTATTGAATCGAGTCGAAAACAAAGCACAAACCTGCTGGGCTCAAGGACTGCATCTGCAGCAGCCAACCCTGGGGTTTTCCATTGAGAAGAGTAAAGCAGGCTAAATTCAGGGGCTCTTGCTCACTCTCCCGATGAGTCATCTTTCTCTCTCTCTCTCTGTGGCTGTGGGCCACCGAACGGCGCAGAGATAACTCATCTCTGGGCTTCGGGGATTGGACAGTGCTTGTCTGCCACTCCCCAGCTGTGGACACTGGGAGTCCATCTCTTCTTGTTCCGTGGTCCTTTACAGACCAAGACGATGCTTACCACTTTGGAGCAGCTGTTTCTTGCTCCTGTACAGTTGAGTGGCAGAAGCCCACAGGCTGAATCGGACTGTGCAGAGCCAGCCCCACAGCTCATCCTCAACAGGACCAGACCTGTCTGGGATCACCTCTCTACCCAGGACGGCACAGGACAGCTGACCTCTTCTCCATAAGCATCCAGTGTTGTCCCAAAGGGAGGGACCACTGCTCCCTAGTCCATTGTTACAGAAGCCCACCCCAGCCCTATGTCCATAATCTCTCTTTGATGTGGGCTTCCTGAAGCCCCCTGCAGTGTTTATAGAGGAACACTTTCATCAACCTAGTAAGACTCATTCCCTTTCCAAGCCTTTCTATCAATCACTGTGACTGTCTGAAATTCTGCCAAGTGCAAAGATTAATGTCTGGCTCTGATGAGGGTCTGAGAAATGTTTCAGTCTTTCCTGTCTTGGCTGCCGAAAGTTAAGATCAATACTTCTCTCAACACCGTCCATCCTGAGCTCCAACCGAGAGAGGCTTGGGTTGCATATATACTTCTCTGAAGACCAAGCCTGGTTTTCATCCAGAAGTTCTCATCCCTATATTCAGATTAACTAAGGGAACATCAGGATGCCACAGCAGAGCCGCAGGGTCAGAGTTGCTGAGAGTGGCTCAGCACTGCATAACCTCTCCAGGTCTGTCCCTTGGCCTCCTTCCCCCACAAGACATTTGAGCAGCGGCCCCTATGGTATCCCAGGGATGAAGCAGTTTCCTTATTCTTAGGTACTGATTCAACTCAAGTGCTCTTCCTTTGAGGAAAGCTGCAGCAGAAGCCATGAATACATTGCCTCTTTCTACCCTCCGCCCAAGCAATGGGCTGGCAGGGTAAACACTTGCCTTCCTGGCCCTAGTGCTTCCTAAGGGAGGTCGCCTGGACCTTGTTTAAGTGGCCAAGTCTTGGAGTTCCCCCATTCCTATCACCAAAACAGAAAGCACAGAATTCAACTGCCTGGGAAGAGGGCACTCCACTGGGAAGTGGGTGCCAGGGTTGTCCCATGCCTTAGTCCAAAGCACAATAATCATTGCAGGCATCATGGCTTCCCAAAGTGCATAAATCTGTAAGGCTAAGAGAAAGGATCAACAGAAACTGTCTAGTAGGGGCCCACCCAGCCGTGACTCCCCGAGAGCCAAAAGCAAGCAACCTTGAGGCATGAAACTTGAACTGGCAGCAGGCTCTGGTAGTCCGTGTCTCCTTCCAACCAGCAGAGTAAAGACACAGACACAGGTGTGCACCGCATATGTATGTGGAGAGACACAAGTATATAGAGTCATTCATGGCCCAGAGCATGGAAAATAGGGGCAGGTCTTGTCTGGACTGATGGTTAAGAGACCCGTTTCCATTCTGGAAATCCATTCCGAAAACTGTATCACTCGGCAGCATCTTCATAGTGCAAGCATCGAAGAGTGCCGTTACACAGACCGAACAGCTACCACGCTAGTCGGCAATATAACCTGTGGGACCACCATCGTGCATGCCATCTGTTGTTGGCTGAAATGTCACTAGGTGGCACGTGACTATTCTGTGCTTGGCACTAAAAGGCCAAACAACCTTGGTGCCAAAATTTCAGAACATCCTGACAGCACCTGTAACCATGGCCCCTTTCTAGCCTGCCATTTACAGTGGAGCCAAACCACCGCGTCCTCCTTGCCATCTGGGTTTTGTTTGCTCGCTGTATCTCTCTCGTCCTGCAGCCCAGACAAAGGAGCTCTTGAGTGGGCATGATCAGTATACGGCCTGGTCCCACAGCTCAGCCCGGGAATATGGTGAAGCAGAGCGTTCCTCCTTCTGTTGCTGGCCTATTGCCACTGTGTTTGGCAACCTTGTAAAGAAAATGATAGGCTACAGAATTCCCACTAGACCAACACTCAAGAAAAGTTGCTTCCCTCTGGGATGCATGCCCCAGGGGCCCAGAGCTTGGAGTCACGGGTTAGGTCTTATCTAGACAAATAGTTTAGAAGCCCATCCCATTCTAGTTTGAAATAGAAAGGGTTGCCCTTTCTATATCCATAATCAGCAAAGGCCTTCAAGTTCAGCCTCCAAGCATTAGGGGATATCCGTGGTTTGTTTCCAGCCAAACAGACTGGGAGGGGGCTCTGAGATCCCTTCAGTAAGGGAGAACCCAAGGCCCTCTGGCTCCTTGTGCCCTTCCCGTGTACTTTCCTGCTGAAGGTAACTTGACAGTAATCAGAGGGGACCAACCCCAAGCCCTGTCTTCCTGTCTACAGCTGCATGATCCTCCCTATGACAGCCTTCACAGTCCTCCAAGCAGGAGCCCCCAGAGGCCGGGCACTGCAGACACCATAATAAACAGATTGCAATGTTGTTTCTGCTACTTGCTTCCTAGTGTTTGGGGAACTCTCCCATTTCCCTGTCGTGTTCCATCAATGACCAATTCCTGGCCCAAGTATCAAACAGGACACTGTAGCTTTCAGTCCAATTCAGTGGCCATATTCTTCGCATGCACATGTGGTGTCTGTCAAAGCTTGCTTCAAGGGACCTGCTACCGTTGTAGTCTAGCACCTCTCCTCCCTCCCGACTCTCAAAACAGACCGAGAACCGGGCTTGTAGCCACATTACTGAAGCTTCCACCGTCGACACAACTTTTACACCTCAGCTTCCATACCTCTTCCCCTAGGGCAGGGAGTGTCCACCAGGCTCAAGATGATACCACAAGAGTCCCTTCTTATCTCCAGACTCAGGGAAACTGAGCAGAAGGAGTAGCAGAAGGCATAAAAAGTTAGATCCTGGGCTAGCCATGAAGATGGCTTCAGAGAGCAAAGGCGCTTACTGTCAAGCTGATGAACTGAGTTCAATCCCCACGGCAGATGATGAGAACCAACTCCTCTAAGTTACCCTCTGATCTCCACGTGTGTCATAGCATGCGTACATACACAAAATAAGCATGAAATTAAAAAATTAAAATCCTGTATCTCTGTGAACAACAAGGATTCCACTTGGCAACCCTAGCCGGAGATTTCCTCCCTCCTAGGAATGTTTCTCTCAGCAGCTGCCTCTTGCTCCCAGGGCCTGCTGGAACCTCCCCTGCACACAAGCCTCCTCCTGTCCCGCCCTGGCTCAAGGATGTCCCCCTCTGTCTTTCAAGAAAGCCAAAGAGAAACAGTTCTACTCAATTCTCCAATCAAGTTAGACCCAGTGTTCTCCCAGACTCCATTTTTCCCCGGGATTCTCTGGATCCAGCCTTTGCACACCTATTTCCTCATCTGCAGAAAAATCTAGAACACATCCCTGTCGTGTCTGCTTTTTAAACGGATAGGAAAACAAAAACAGAATGAGTGAACAGCTAGGATTCCCTGGGAAGCTGTGGTCCACCCTCCATCCTTCCGCAGTCCCAGGCATAGCTGGAGGTGCCGCCGGTAGCCTCTGTCCACAGTGCTGAAGTCACAGCCAGCTACAGGCCGGCTGTCCTTTGTTCACACTTTAAGTAAACATCAAATGTAGAGGTTTCCAAGCTCAAAGACTGCCCTCAAATTCAAAAAGTATCATCAAAATGTTTTTATTTAACTTATTTCAAGTTTTTTTTCCAAAACCATAATAGACCAGAGATGAATCATCACCTCAGGGTAAAAAAGCTTGCGGTTTTAAGTTGGCATGAGTGATCTATATGAGCTAGCTACCAAAAAAGAAAAAATTTTTTAAAAAAAACTAATGCAACCTGAGGCTACATGGAAAAGAGAGGCAAGCCATCCTGTTCATTCCTGCCAACCCTCTGGGGACAGACCAATCAGAGTCAAGTAGCACAGACTGAAAGCCCGGAAAGGCTGGAATCAAACAAGGCGGATGAAGAACCCGGAAAGGCATGGATCCTGGAGTGGGTGGACATGCGGGTGCAGAAGGCTGACAATTGGCAATATTTTGGCCTATAAAGATGAAGAGGTCTCTAAAAACAGAGCTCAGGTGAAGAGCGAGCATTGTGAGAATACAGCGTCCTTCTCCATAGAACCAAGGACAACTGAATTACCATGGAGGGCAGCGAAGCCACCAAAACATTTGACACAGTGCTGAGTCTCAGGGTGAGATACCTTACCAGGTCCCCTTAACAGCTGGGGTGCCAGTCAACTCTGAGCGCCTTCTTGCACCCTCCCAGCTGATCTGGAGATATATCTGTAAGCTCAAGCAGTCACATGACTTTAAAGTTTAGGTATCAAAAAGCCAAAACTTCTTTAGTTCACTGATAGGCTCCTGGAAGCTTTCCTTGAGAATCTTATGCTACACGCCCCCTGCTGGCCAGCCCTAAAACTGACATCTCCATTCTAAAGCGGAAAAATAACTCAGACCCCAAGGCACTACTTACTCATCATTGTAAGCTTTGAAGCTCAAGGAGATGCCAACAAGTACCAAGAAGTTAGATTGCTGGCCAATGCTCAGTCACTGAAAAGAACAGGAAGTGAGGGTGTCAGTAAGCCTAAGTGTCTAGCATTAAAATTAGGGCTCAACTATGTCTAAGAAATAAGCTGAGGCTGGGGCTGGGTTCAAGGGATTCCCTTGGCCAAGACTGTAACTGGAGTAAGTATCTCAGGCAGACGCCAGAGGTGGGTTTCTGTGTGGGACCAACCGTATGTCCCTATGTCGCCACAAAGCACGCATCAAATGAGATGCTACCACAAGGAGTCGGTCTGCATTCAAAGCAGTATTCCTGTGTCCAGGTGAGACATAAGAGATGAGTACCCGGTCCCTGGAGAGCTCCAACCACGGATGCCACCGGGGGACCAGTAGGAGAGATGAGAGACAGAATAAAGCAGCCTCTGGTTTCTTGGTAGTCGCTGGCTTTAAAAATGATAACAGACTGAGGAGCCTCAAAAGGAGAACGTCCCAGCGTCATGTTAAAGCCTCCTCACATGCCACACTGCCACATACAAATCGTGGGTTCAGTTTGGGGAAAGGGGCAGCCCAAGAGCCAACGCTGTCCCTGCGTAGGGCTGGCAGCTGTGGGGGGTAGTCTCCCTTGCCTCCAGGATTCGGTTTCTACTAGCAACGGGGCCTGGCATCCTCCCACACCCAGATCTTAGCAACCATGAGAGCCCCTGGCAACTGCTGCCATGGTGACAAGACAGGGAACTAGGAACAGGCCAAGGGGGGAAGCACTTCCTCTGGAGGATTTGGGATGTGTGCAAGATAGGGGCTCCCCCTCCCATACACAGTCTGTGAGGGAACATGTGCTCCTGCTTAAACACCTCCTCACTGGCACCCACCCCCACCCCTCTGCCCACAGGTTCCGGTTCCCTCAGGGTGAGGAAATGAGGGACACCTAGGGTTATGACGTCTCCATGAGGAGGGAGGACAAGTGGGGGTGTCTGGAGCCAACATGATCACAGATGCGTACATACACTGGCAGAAATGGTGTCAATAGCCACATACTTCCCTCATTCCTCGTCATGGAGTGATGCCTACACAGCCATTTATTTAATCATACCTGTGTGCCGACACAAAGCCACATACCTATATCAAGTACAGAATCAGGCATACTAATACTCACACAGATACATGCTTACAAGCGGACTCATGATTATAACAACCCCAATCAGACGCACACATTTCTAGTTGCACTCACACACCCAGATATCCCTGAACACACAGTAAGAGTCAATGACATTTACATTAGTCGAATGCCATGTTCGGAACTAAGACATGTGTCACCTTAATTAACCCCCCAGAACAGCCCTGTGAGCTCCTCCTGCTGCTCAGCCCATTTGCCCAGAACAAATGAGGTGTGGGTTGGCCAGTGCCCTGGGAAGGTCAGCAGGCTGACTGGCTCCAGCACTCCCATTCTTACAGTCTATGCTGCCCTGTGTTCTCTGGGTCAGATGCCCTAGAAAGTAGGGTGAATGGCAACAATAGTGATCCAGGCAGACAGTGAAGTGTGGGTCACCACTTTGAGGACATAAACCTCCAGGCTGACAGTTTATCATCAGCAGAGCCAAGGTAAAGGCTCACGGCTAAACCCACCCTCTGTGCTGGCATGGGCAAGGTTGGAAGCAGCAAGAGATGGGCCTAGAATTAGAAAGAAACACAGCTGGGGACTCTCACATCAGGAGGAAGGATACGGGTGGCCCCCAAATCCTTGGGGTCAGTACCATTCCTGGACTGCCTCTTCCCAGGATACCATGTCCACGGCCCGCCACTCCCTCATCACTGCCTCATCCCTTCTGCCTCATCTGGTTTCTCTGTCCCGACATTCTATTGCTCCTCCAGTCTCCGCCCGACCCATCTCCCCTCCCTCTCATCTGCCCAGGTCCTCTTTGCCTCCCGCCCCTTATCCAATTCCATCCCACCTTCTTCAACCAGATACCTGTCAGTCCCCATACTGTGGGCCCCACACCGCCTTCCTCACCCCTCTGCCCAACTCCCTCTGTTCACCCTAGCTCCTTTTCCTACTTTAAACTCAAATTTCTTTACGCTTGGGCGTCCATGTGGAACAATGGGAAGAGAAGCGTTGTTAAGAATATGTAGAACTTGTCCCTCCCCCCCCCCACAAACACCCAGACCCCTCTCCTGCTCTATTCTGGGGCTTAGGTACTCCGAGCCTCAGTTTACAGTTCTAACTGCTCTGCATGGCCTCATAGATATCTAAATCCGTCTCTGAGAACTGGCGAAGAATAAGGTGAGAGAATTTTCTCAGGCCTTTGTCACCAAATCTCCCAAGAACCCCCTCCCCCTCTTCACCCCCAGATTACCCCCATCCACCCCCGCTCCCTCCAGCACAGATGGGCCTGGGAGACAGTAACGTGGGCGCCAAGCTCCGTGTCTGCTGGAGCGGCGGCTTCCGCTGGCGACCGCCTCCGCAGGCCCGCCTGCTCCCAGTATCAGGGACACTGGGGCTGAGATTTAATGATTTACTAGGGGGTTGGGGGGCCAGAGATGACAGTGTATGAGGGTGTTAAGAAGGAGGATCATGAAAGGCTGGGGTAAAAGATTAAAGGGGGAACTATGAAATTGCAGATTATGGAAGCAGGGAATTGAATTAAGAATTAAAACAAAAGGCGGGAGGTGGAGGGGGGAGTAAGAAAGATAGAGAACAGGGCAGAAATTTGGGGTAAGGGAAGACCAGCTATCACTGGGGGTAAGAAAAAGGACGGGGGCGGGGCGCGGGCAGCGAGGGGGAGAAGATGGAAGGTTAGTTTAACACGAGGCTGAACTGGACACTGCGGACTCCTGCGCGAGCCGGTGTGAAAGGACTGGAGATGGAGGGTAATCCGGACACCTCAGGAAGGTGTTGCCAGTTCCTAGCGCAGAGGGCAATCACGGAGGGGGGGGGGGCACTTAGAATCTCAGCTCCATCCGGCTCTGGTTTGTGTTACAGTTAAACCATGGCAGGTCAATCCCAGGTCAAGACAAGGCAAAGCTAACCCAGGCCAGGTCAAGTTGGATCACAGTTTGATAGAAGACGAGTAAGAAGGGATGAGCTTTGGGCACTGGTCCAGAGACTACACCTCCCCTAAAGTGCACTCTTTTCTCTCCTCCCTCCCTCCCCCCCCCCCCTTTTCTCTCTCTCTCTCCCTCCCTCCCTCCCTCCCTCCCCCCCCCCTCCTTTTCCTCTCCTTCGACTCGAAAGAATGCCTGGTGTCACCGACAACTGATGAGTGCAGTTTTCCTAATAGGTTGTCTTTGAGGTTGCCCTCGTTCCAGAAGGTTCTCCCTGGACTCAGGCGGTGGCCAGAATGTCTCACCTTCTCACACTGGAGACTGGACTAATATAGTTGCCCCCACTGGCTTGGGTCGAAATCACAGGGACCAGCCAATAAAATCAAAGGGCGCCTGGAGTTGCCTCCCTATGTTCTTTTCACCAATAACACGACGAGATGGAGAAGAGGTGTGGTTGATTGATCCCAGAGGGCACCAATCACACCCACACCAATCACTGCCCGGAATGTGTGCGCGTGTGGCCGGGTGACAGGGGCGGAGAAGAGGTGGCTATCACCCGGACGCTCGTTGAGAGGTATCCAATCACAGCAGAGTCTGAGCTGAGTGACGGACAGACCGTGCAATGGGAAGCGCGGAGGCGGAGCCGTGGGGGCGGGCTCCCGGTCCCGCTGTCTGCGGCCGGCGGGCAGGCGACTCCTGTCCCGAGTGGAGGCGGCGGAGCCGGAGCCGGGGGAGGGGGCAGCGGATGATAGAAGGACCGCGGCGGCGCCCGCAGCTCCTCACCGGTGAGGGCGCTGAGCGAGGACTCGGGGGTCCCGGGAGTGGGGCGTCGAGAAGAGAGGTCCTGCCTGGTATGGGGGGTTGGGACACCGTGGGCCCGTAGTCTCCTCTGCCGTAGGGGTGAGGGGCCTGGGAGCTCGGGGTCTGCCAAGTGCTGGGTGTCTGCGACAAGGGTCGGGTTGGGTCGGGTCGGATTGGGTTGCGCCGGGCGGAGACGTTTCTGAGCAGGCCCGCCAGCCAGCTGGGGTGACATCACCGACCCCCTCCCCCGCGCGAACCCCCTTCCTTCCTCTCCCTGCCGCGCCTTTTGTCCGGGCCAGGCTCGGCTCGGCCCCGCCCCTCCCCGCCCATCTGCGGGGGAGGAGACTCCCCGTCAGTGACTTCATTGAGTAGGTTCTTGGGGATTGGGCTTGGGTCCTCCCCAGAGAGGCGAGGAGCTCACTGACTCTCGGCCCTCACTATCACACCTGTCACAGGTACACACGCTGCCACTCAACAGCTACACACTGTCACTGCCAGCCTCACTGTCACACAGCCGCACAGGCGCTCACATCATTCAGCCAGACACGGCTGCACCTGAGAGCAGGTGGCCACTGGATCCTCTCTCTGCACTCTACTCCTGGGGATCCGGTCCAGCTCCCTGGGCACGAGACAGGCCTCCCTGGGTCACGGCCTCTGGGAATCTGAGGAGGTGGCTTCCAGAGCTACAGCGTCCCCGAGCAGGCTCCGGTGGAGCGATCAGAGGTGAGGGGCTTGGCTGGGCATGTTTAAGCGCACAGTGCTGTCCTGCCCACCGCCAGCAGCACCCCCACTGCAGGCTCGAGGAGCTTTCCGGAGCTTCCCACACTTCTGGGGAGAAGACTTCTTAGCCAGCTTGATGTTTAAAATTCAGCTGGAGCCCTTAAAACTTCGAGCGTGGACGCTGAATGGGTTTGTAAAGTTTCGGTAAGTCCCTCCTGAGAAGGGCACTCATACCCATGCCAAGTCAGATTCTCCACACCAGCCATTCCCTGCATTGCCTCCTTCCTTCCTCCCTGTCATCCTCATCTCCCCCTGGTAGGTGCATGAGTCCCCTTGACCTCACCTGTACTTTTGAATGAATTGTACCCCATGTCATTCATCTCTCTCTCAAACTCATGTTTCCACAAATATCTCCAATATTTCAGCTCGTAGGTTCTCCCTCCCAACCCATCAGTAGCCTGTGGTCCACTTCAGCCTTTTCCTTTTGTCATCTCTCATCCCTGTCCGTCAGACCCTGTCTCCTCCCTGTACTTGACGGTCCCTCTTGCTATCTGTCCTCATTTTTTTTTTTTTCATCCCCAGCTCTACCTTGACATACTCATTCTTCATCAAAGGCAGAGCCATGCCTTGGGGCTCCTTTGTCATCCTACCACGTGGCTCGTGGGGAGGGAGAGGGAAGGAGGGTGGAAAGAAGGAGGGAAAGGAGGCAGGTCCTGAGAGTTTGCCCTGTGTCTGTAGAGGCAAGAGAATTATGGGTCTAGAGCAGCCAGCAGGTGGGTGGCAGAGGGAGCTGGCCATGGTGGTGAAGAGGTAATGAAGGTGGGTTGGTAAGCTGGGCCGCTCGCCCTCTGGGCACCCTGTTGCTGTTCTAGGTTTCTTCCCATCCTGGGGGAGAGAAAGTGTGGGCTGAGGCAAAGATGGCAGACCACCCATCTCCCTCTCAGACTGCTTTTAATGCCGTTTCCGAAAATGGCTGCCCTCCTCCAGGCGCTCTTTCCTCTCTGCCTCCCCCGACTCCAGTCTCCCCCACAGGCGTGACATGCCAGTGTGGGGACATGGGGGAGTACCCGCCTTTATGGTGCCTTCTCTTTGTCAGAGTGAGGTGGCTTCCAGTACCGTGAGTCAACCTAGCCACCTGCCCCAGGCAGGGGCTAAGGTCACTCACTCTCCCTGCCTGTCTGGGGCCCCCTAACTGTCACAGCCCTCGCTCCTGCCAGGACGCCTTGTTCACTTTACTACTGTGAAGTAGTCAGGGGCAGAAAAGCAGGCCTCAGCTCTGGCTGCCAGGACATTGTTAGAAAGGCTCTGGTTCTCCCTGTTTTAACGAGGGTTGGCTACACCTCAAAAAGGCTAAAGGATGGCACGTGGCCACTCCTTCATGTCCCCTCCCTTCATATCCTCCGCAGGCCCGCTGATGGGAGCAGGTTAAGAGTGTAGGAACCCTGGCCTGATGTCCTTCAGCCCCACTTAGGGGTATTAGCCTAGCATGGAGTCAGATCCTAAAATGTAAGGGTAGGTAGAGGAGGGGCTTACAGCAAAGACATTTAGGACACGGAGGTCGGTGTCCATCTGTCCCCCTAGGCTTTAAGAAGGCTGTTTCTCTAATGCTTTTGTTCACCACCTCTGGTGCTTAGGCAGCGCAGACAAGTAGTCGCACTTCAGTGTGTAAATACTGGGAAATGAGTAAAGGCAGCGTTACCCGGGCTGGGGGAGAGACAGTGTCCCCTGCTAACAAGGGTGTTAGAAACAGCCGTTTCCAAAGGCGTGAGTCACTCTGTGATCTGAGTCACGTGTGAGGCTTACCATAGTCTGGGGGGCAAGGGCAGAGAGATCTGGGGTACCCCACTTCAGCTGTCTGGAGCCTGTTCCTCACCCTAGGCTCCTGCCCCAGCTGTCCTGAGCCCGGGCATCATGCCTGAGGTGTGGCGTAGGAGAGACTGAAGCTCAGGTGACCTCACTCAGTGCACTGACCTTCGCCAGCTTCTGTGTGTGTCTGTCAGTCCACGGTGCCATTTCGCTCAGAAGGGCCTCTGGGGGGTCCTCAGGCTGGCCCGAGAGCCTGGGCCTCTCTGCCTAGCCCCAAGAAGTAGGCCACACTCTTCAGCCAGAAGCTGAGAAAAGCATCATGGAATGGTTCATGTCAGAACCGGAAGACATCATCTAGCCCAAAACTTTCATTTTACAGATGGGGAGACAGAGGCCCAGAGAATAGGCATGACCTACTGAAGGTCACACGGGGAGTCACTTAAGGACTACAGGATCATCAGGAGTGGGGCTGGGCTGTAGCGAGCAGGGCATCAAAAATTGGCCCTGGGCTCTTTCAGAAATAAGGAGCCCAGCACCGGTCCAGTGGCTGTGATGGGAAAAGATTATTACAAGATTCTTGGGATCCCGTCTGGGGCCAACGAGGATGAGATCAAGAAAGCCTATCGGAAGATGGCCTTGAAGTACCACCCGGACAAGAACAAAGAGCCCAACGCTGAGGAGAAGTTTAAGGAGATTGCTGAAGCCTACGATGTGCTGAGTGACCCTAAGAAGCGGAGCCTGTACGACCAGTATGGCGAGGAAGGTAAGGAGGCACAGAGCGCCAGACCCCTGTTTGTTTGTCTGGAGCCCTGGATGAGCCGGTTCTCGGTTCTCCGTAGCAGCAGCGTTGAGGGAGACAAGTTCCCTCACTCACTACCTGGCCTCGACTCGCTCTCCTCCCCACCACACTCTTCTCCCTCCCTTGTCCCCTTCTGGCCCTAGAGAGGCCTGGAGACTGTGCCAGAGGCCTCCTCCTCCCCCTCCTCCCACCTTCTTCCCTTCCCAGCCTTATTAGTCCTGCCCGAAGTTCCCCGCTGCTTCATTGGCTGATCAGAAAGGTTGGAGAGAGAGGGAGAGCCTGGGACTCTCCGAGGACGGCATTTACATTCATCAGCATAAAATGTCTGGCCCCTGACTAGCCAGCGAATTAACTCCTAGAGGCCTGAGTGGAACCGGTTGTTGCCACCACCCCCAGTCCCCCCTTAGGACGGCAGAGGAAGTGGCAGGGGTCCAGGAGTGGAAGGGGAGATGTTGCTGGCATCTTACCCTCTCCCTGGGGCAGCTGGTGGCCCTGCACAGGACAGGCAGCAGGAAAGGCCCAAATAAAGTCCCTAGGAGGGTGGCTCCTCCCAGCACATCCCACAGGCATGATGCAGCTGCTAATTCTGGGCCTGCCCCTCGGGGCGCCTGCCACCCGCCAGCCATGGGCACCTGTCAGGCTATATTAAGAGACATTGTCACAGCTGAGGACTCTCCTTCCTGGGAAGAGCTGTCCTTCCTCCTCTCTTTCATTGTCCCCTTCGCTCTCCCCAGTCTACCCTCAGAATGAACCAGGCTAAAGGCATGTACTATACCCGATTAAGTGCAGGGGCTCAAGAGAATGTTCTTTGTGTCCCCTCTTCATATTGTGTCCTGGTCGTCTCTGCCCCTCTCCTCCCTGTGCCCCATCTTCCCAGCCCTGCCCCCCATTTAGTCTCCATGCTGCGAGCTCATCCCGTTTTTCCCTGATTATTCCCAGACTTGTCAGTTCTCAGAGAGACCAGGCACCTGCTCAAATCCCGGCTAAGCTGGGAGGATGGGAAGTTTTGGGAGTGGGAAAGTAGGGAAGCAGTGCAGGCACCACGCCCCCGTGTGGCCAGACTCAGAACTGCAGTCCCTCCTGAAAGAAGCCCAACCTTTGCTTAGGAAGATGGGAGAAGCTACCCGGAAACTTCCTCCCAACCCCAATCACGACCAAGCCCAAGTGAAGACAACACCCAGACTCGGACCCTAGGCCTAGACACTGAGTTCTGGGATAGATGAAGTGCACTGTGACCCAGGGAAAGCCTCTGGGGCTGGAGGAAGGAGAAGTCAGTTATATTGCCGTCCACCCTGCCTCTTCCTCAACAGCCAGCCAGAATCATTGTACACAGTCTGTGCAGCACTGGCTTGGCTTGGGACAAGTTGTTCCCTGCTTGAAGTGGGGTGGGTGGTGGGGCAGGACTCCCCACAGTGAGAATCACCCCCTGTTGTCATCGATCCAGCCTCCCGCTCCCTCACTAAGCCCTGCCTAGCTTTTTGTACTTGCTTCACAGCTGCCCTTCAACAGGGAGAAAGAGCAGATCCACACACACACCCAAGTCTTAAGAAAGGGGTTAAGAGGCAGCTGCCACGAGCCCCGGAGTGCCTGCGCCTTACATGGCCTCTCTAATGAAACCCAAATCTGTCCTTGTGGCCCCATGAAATAAGAAAATCATTTAAGCCCAGGTTCCCGAGGCAAATTGAAATTTTAGATAAAAGGCCTCACAAAAGGCTAAGAATGTAGCCTAGTGCTAGAGCACACGCCTAGAGCAGCACACAGCCCTAGGTCCCGCCCCAGCACTAAATAAGCAAGTACACTTCAGTGAGAGGGGCCCTTCCTCTAGCCTGGACCCCACCCCTGAATCTCCAGGCTCCTGATCAGTCTGTGTTAACCCTATCCACATCCTTCCTGCAACGCCACCAAACAGCCGCCATCAAAGCGCCATCCAGAAACCCGAGTCCCTCAGACAAGAGGGAGCAGCTGGGCTCATCCGTTGCGTGGTGCCGTTGACTTGCTCCACATTAAATGGGATGCAGGGCTGGTATGGTGTTACTCTGGGACACTGGTCCATTATCGTCTATGTCTGTACAATACGTGAATGACAGTCCCTGATACTATAATACTAGATCACAATATGCAAATGAAGTGATTGATATTTTTTTCTAGAAAAAAAATAGCTCATCATTTCCATGTCAATGAGTTTTCTTGATAACTCTTGATTTCCAGTTTGAGCAAACTGTAGGAAGAGATGAAGCAGAGTTGAAGTAGGGCCTCCTCCTAAACTGTGTCCACACTTAATTCAGGACAGCTCACTGATTAGCCTCCTCTGTGGCCAAACCCTGGCTTGTCTCATAGAGATTTGGGAGTCAGGTGTGGCCTGTCATGTAATACGAGACCAACAACCCAACCTTTCTGGGGCATCTTTGCACTGTGAGTGGGAATGATTACATAACGTAAGTCACATTTTCTAAGTCTCCGGGTCCTGGCTTTCCCACGTATGGGTTAACTCAGCTTGACGGACTCTCAGGATGCAGCTTGTCTTGGTTTGATTTTTGAGACAAGGTCTCAGTATACAGCCCAGATGAGCCTAAAACTCTCAATCCTCCTACCCAGACTTTAGAGCATGTTGAGATTAATAGACACGCAACACCATGCCACGTACACATTCCTAAGTATAGATGCAACTGAGTAGAAATTAATCCCGTCCAAAGCCTTTCTTGTTCTGTTGTGTGGTCCTCTCTAGGGGCTAGAGACCCGCTTACTCGCCTCAGCCTGGGAGCCAGCATTCAGTGGCAGAGAGAAGGGACTGGGGTGGGGCGAGGATGAGCCACACTGCCCCTAACTTCTCGTCCCCTTTAGGCCTCAAGACCGGCGGTGGTTCCTCAGGTGGCTCCGGCGGCTCCTTTCACTACACCTTTCATGGGGACCCTCATGCCACCTTTGCTTCCTTCTTTGGTGGCTCCAACCCCTTCGATATCTTCTTTGCCAGCAGCCGCTCCACTCGGCCCTTCAGTGGCTTTGATCCCGACGACATGGATGTGGATGAAGATGAGGACCCATTCGGTGCTTTTGGCCGCTTTGGCTTCAATGGGCTGAGTAGGGGTCCAAGGCGAGCCCCAGAGCCACTGTACCCCCGGCGCAAGGTACAGGACCCCCCTGTGGTGCATGAGCTGCGGGTGTCCCTGGAGGAGATCTACCATGGCTCCACCAAGCGCATGAAGATCACAAGGCGGCGCCTTAACCCTGATGGGCGAACTGTGCGTACCGAGGACAAAATCCTGCACATTGTCATCAAACGAGGCTGGAAGGAAGGTACCAAGATCACCTTCCCCAAAGAGGGCGACGCCACGCCCGACAACATCCCAGCCGACATTGTCTTCGTGCTCAAAGACAAGCCTCATGCACACTTCCGCCGAGATGGCACCAACGTGCTCTACAGTGCCCTCATCAGCCTCAAGGAGGTGTGTGTGTGTGTGTGTGTGTGTGTGCGCGCGCGCGCGTGCGTGCGTGTGTCTGTCTGTCTGTCTGTTGGAGGGTGATAGGAAGCATTTCCTTCCTGCCTGCCATGTTCTTTTCCCGTGTACATAATTTTCCTCCGTCTCCACTCTGCCTACTTTTCCCTCACTCTACTTTGTTTTTTTCCCAGGCACTGTGTGGTTGCACCGTGAACATTCCCACCATTGATGGCCGAGTGATCCCTTTACCCTGCAATGATGTTATCAAGCCAGGCACCGTGAAAAGACTCCGTGGGGAGGGACTTCCCTTCCCCAAGGTGCCCACTCAGCGGGGAGACCTCATTGTTGAGTTCAAAGTTCGATTCCCAGACAGATTAACCCCACAGACACGGCAGATCCTTAAGCAGCACCTGCCCTGCTCCTAGGCTCTGCCCCGGCCAGTCTGGAGTCCACCACAGCAATACCCCCACACTCACCCCATCTCATGTGGACCCGGCTGGGTGTCCCCTGGACACTGGCACTTTCTAAAATGCAAAGCCACTGATTTCCAGGAGAATGTTCCTGTCCTGACCCCTCTCGGAGCTGGGCTGCTTTGGGGGAATGGGAGGGCGGTGGGGAAAGCTAGCCCAGACCAGGGGTCAATTTTCTGTCACGTGCTTTGAATCCAGTTCCCATTGCAGTGGCTAGAGAGTGACTTGAGAGCTACTCGGAGCTATAGCTTCCTTGTCCTGCCTGTAAATAGCACGTCCTCCTCCTCCCTGTGAGCCTTGCTAACACCTTCCCTCTCCCTTCCCTTTGGCTTCCTCCTGTTTCTGGAGAAAGAGGGCAGAAAGGACAGCGCTTCCGGCCCCACCCCGGGCCTGAGCTGGCCGAGGCTGCTGCACAAGTGTCCGTGCACATGGAGCATTTGCCGAAATGGTCTGTGTCTCTCCGGGAGACAAGACAGGACAGGAGAAAGGAAGGGAAGGCCCATTACCTGTGAACAAGGCTGTCCTTTGAGCACGAGACACTTTTCATTTGGGGCAGGGAAGTGAGCCAACACTCAGGGGCCTCCCCAACAGCTGCCCTGCCCACACCCCACAGAGTTGGAGGATCTGTCCCCCTCAGCTGCTCTGGGGAGTGTTCAAGGGTGGAGAGAAGAAAAAAGGGGCTGAACCATCCCAGCTAAGAGGTGGGGCAGGACCCATCTCCCAGCCCTCATCAGGAAGGAAAAGGGCTTTGGGGTCAGGTGGCAGCTGTTCCCCACCAAGAGATTCAGGATCACAGGTTTCTCCCCAAACCTCTGAACTCAGGGCCTAGCCACCCCAGACTTCCAAGCCCCACCTTGTGATGTGTGAAGCGACTTCTTTCTTACTTTTCTTGGAGGCTGTGTTGGAAGTGTCCAGCCCCTCTCTGCCTGTGTGACCCCACCCCACTCCACCCCACCCCACCCCACAGTTGTATAAAAGTCGAATAGTGAAGGAGCTGGGAGAAAACTGCTTCAGCTGGTCCTGGGGTGGGGTCCTTAGGTTTTCTCACTTTGACAAGCCCCTGAATGTTTTTATAGTAGTTTTTTGTATTTTTTTGTAATGACAGTATTATGAAAAAAATAAAGTATTTTAAAAATATAGCCTCTGCGCAGAAGCAGTAATGCTGGTGCAGGCAGGAACACAGAGCCACTGTCAGCCTCCTCCCAGGGTCCTGGTCACCCCAGGAAAGCCAGTCAATCTCAGTATATGCCAAGGCTCACCCCTTCTTCCTATAAGCTCTGACTTCTTGGAATTCCAGAACATATACCCCAAACATCAACACTAGAAGCCACAGCCCAGCTGCCTACGAAAAAGATACCCTTGACTGTGAGAAAGAGGGTCCAGCCCCTTCAGAAGCTGTCAATATGAGAGCTAACACACTTGTCTGAACGTTCTCTTTGAATTAGAGACAGTGTACTCCTTGCGGGACACGGAGGACTGATGAGAATAGGCACACTCCCAAAAATAAAGTCTGGCTACCAAGTGGGCTGGAGAGATGGCTCAGCAGTTAAGAGCACTTCCTGTTCTTACAGAGAAGCCAAGTTCAGTTCCCAGGACACATCAGGCAGCTCACAACTGCTCATGGGGATCCAACAAGTCCAGCCTCATCAAGAGAGCCTGCACTCATGCACATGCATTTACAAATAAAAAAAAATTGAATTTTTTTTCAAAGTTTGGGCACAAAGAATATAGATAGAGCATGGTGACAGGGCCTGACTGGAGGCCTGGGCTCCCTGATGGACATGAAACATAGTTCCTGCTCCTTGAACCATACCATCTTCTGGGGTTGTCTGTCCTGGTATCTCACCCACCTGTCCCTGCCAGACAACTCTGACTGGTGGGTCTGGGTGGGAAAGAACCCCGTGGTTACAGAAATGGCTACCTTCAAGTACACCAGCCACACTGCTGGAGAGAGACCCAAGACAGCCTTGAGACCACAATGATGGCTGCCCTCCGGTGAACCTTGGGCTTCTCAGGACCTTTCTGACTCACTCTTCATCCTGAGGCAGAGACAGTGACAAAGGCTCCTGCCCTCTGACATGAGGCTCTTCCTCCTGCTCCCAAACCAGGGGATCTGGTTCACAAAGAGATCGGCTATGGGTGAGGTGGATCCCACCCTACCTGATCCTACCCTTTTGTCCTGTGCACTGGGAATTCTAGAGTGATCTCACTCACTTGAAGTTAAATATTGTCTTGTGTCTTCCCTGAGACCCACAACCTCAAGATCCGGGTGTTCCGAACCAGTGTTCTCTTCTGGCCTCGGTGGACACACAGGACCTAGGAAACTGTCCTGTCTCCATGTTTGCACTGAACACACCCTTCTAGGCCCATGAGTCCCTGAGATCTCAGAAACCAAGCTATGTGAGGCCAGATAAGCTGCTGCTGCAGTGTGTGTGCGTGTGTGTGTGTCCATACACACACGTAACTAGAAGGGGGAAGCGAGAGAGGAGAAAGGGGAGTAGAGGAGGAACTTTATGAAAATAAAGAAACTAGGGAGTGTTTCCTGGTGGGCCTTCAGATTTTCTTCCCTGGCCAAGTTTGGGAGGACAGGAAGGAGGAAGGAAAGGAGGTAGGTTGAGTTTGTAAAGACAGAGATCCCATGGCAATCATTTGTCTGTTGTGCATGACAATGTCTTTAGACTTGGCTACCTGGATCTTAAGTCACCTTAGTCACTCAGTCTCTCGTCATTTCTCAGCTGTCAGGACATCTAACTGTGACTTGGGAGATCCTTGGACCTCACCTCTCCTCAGCCTCTTCTGGGCTTCGAGTGAATTTCCGAATCTCTCATATCCATCTAAAGAGAAGACTGAAAGGCTGTCCCTTTCCGTGATGAGCCCTCCTCCAGCCTCTCTTCATCTTCGGTTCTGAGTACTGCCCCTCCACAGCGGCAGTCTGGTGTCTGGTACCCTGTCAGCATTCACATGCTGCTGGGTAACTCTAGACTGCCCCTTGTCCCCACTGACACAGTTTATCCATGTTATCAGGAGAAGAAAGTTCTCTTTCTTGAATTGAGGGTCCTCTTGGAGTCCACAACCCATAGATCTCTCGAGCCTCTCCAGACTTTTGTTTGTTTGGTTGGTTTGGTTTTTTTCAAGACAGGGTTTCTCTGTATAGCCCTGGCTGTCCTGGAACTCACTCTGTAGACCAGGCTGGCCTTAAACTCAGAAATCCGCCTGCCTCTGCCTCCCAAGTGCTGGGATTACAGGCGTGAACCACCACGCCCAGCTCTCTTTTTTGCTTACAGATGAGGGGATAGGTGCTAGAGATCAAACCCAGGGCCATAAACCCTCCAGGCAAATGCTGTCCCACTTAACTATACACACCCTTATCCTTCGGACTGGATTTTGCTTTTCTTCAGACAAGCTTTCCCTACAGCCCTGGCTATCCAGGACCTCACTATGTAGAGCAGGCTAGCTTCAAGCTTCCTGCCTTTGCTCCCTAAGTGTGTGGCACTGCCCCTAGCAATGGGGTTGATTTTTTAAAAAATTTTTTTGAAGATTTATTTATTTATTATATGTAAGTACACTATAGCTGTCTTCAGACACTCCAGACGAGGGTCAGATCGTATAACAGATGGTTGTGAGCCACCATGTGGTTGCTGGGATTTGAACTCAGGACCTTTGGAAGAACATTTGTTGCTCTTACCTGCTGAACCATCTCTCCACCCCCCCTTTTTATCTTTTTAAAAGTTAATCTTTTTTATTTTATTTTTTATGCACACTTGTGTCTTGCCTACTTGTATGTCTGTGTGATGGTATCAGATATTGGAGTTACAGACAGTGGTGAGCTGCCATGTGGGTGCTGGGAATTGAATCCAGGTTCTCTGGAAGAGCAGTCAGTACTTTTAACCACTGAGCCATTTCTCCAGCTCCAGGACTGAATTTTTATGATCATATTCATCAATCCATCTAGGGGTTTCTTTTCAGGATCTGAACAATGTCCATTTAGCTCTCCCTAAAACAAAGGCTGAGAAGGGAGGCAAGAGAAGGCCCACAGCTGGGCCTGCATCACCTGAATAGTTCTACAGATGCAAGCACCCTAACAAGCAAGCCCTACCTCTCTCCTAATTCCAGTCATATTATTTTGGCTTTTGGTGCATGCTTAATGCTTGAGTCAGGCAAGGAAAGCTTCCAAGAGATGTTATGGATTCAGTGAGAAGACTAAAGTTAAAGTTCCCAAGCAGCTATAAGATTTTCAGGGGTGGGGCTGAAGATACGGCTCAGCAGCTAAGAGCACTGGCCGGTCTTTCTGAGGATACAGGTTCAAGTTCCAGCATCTGTAGGCTGGCTCACAATTGCCTGTAGCTTCAATGTGGGTGACTGCACACCCTCTTCTGGCTTTTTGAGGAACTGCATAAATGTGGTGCACAATCATGCCCGTAAGGATGCCTGCGGGATGGTAGTGGTACAAACATTTTTCTTTTTCTTTTTCTTTTTTTTTTTTTTTTTTGGTTTTTCGAGACAGGGTTTCTCTGTATAGCTCTGGCTGTCCTGGAACTCACTTTGTAGACCAGGCTGGCCTGGAACTCAGAAATCTGCNTGCCTCTGCCTCCCAAGTGCTGGGATTAAAGGCGTGCACCACCACACCCGGCTTGGTACAAACATTTAATTTCAGCACTCGGGAGGCAGAAGCAGTCGAATCTCTGAGTTGGAGGCCAGCCTGGTCTACAGAGTGAGTTCCAGGACAGCCAGGGCTACACAGAGAAACCCTGTCTTGAAAAACCAAAGGGATGGGGGAGATGAAAAAAAAAAAAACATAAAGAGAAGTTTTAAATCAACAAATAGAAACCTTGCAGATGAAAAAAACAATTGAATGAAATTTTTGATAGTAATATAAGTAGATTAGGAAGACATAAAAATCAGCAAACAAAGATAGGTCAAAGGGATTATTCAATTTGAGGAACAGAGAGAGAAAGAAGAATAAAGGTGAAGAAAGCCTTTAAGACCTGCAAAACACAATAATGGAAGCACCAGAAATAGGAGAGAAAGGGGTAAAAATGTATAAAAGCCTGGGTTTGATACCCTAGCATCCAGAGATGAATGGGGGGAGGGGAGAAGAGAAAGAAGAGGAGATGAATTGACTGAAAACTCCCCAGATTTGATGAGAGACCTTATTAATCTGTAAACCAGAAGGTTCTGTGATGAAGATCATTGTTAAGTGCTGACCTCAAGTGTGAAAAGCTCTGTTCAATCTCAGCATAAAAAAAAGAAGAAGAAAAGATTCCAAGTGGATGTGTGGGACAATAAGAAGAACCACAGCTGGACAGATCCCATCAAACTCTAGTGAGATTAAGAGCTGGCTGTAATCAGAAGCCGTGCGGATCAGAAAGACCTGGAGATACAATCAAAGCGTTGGAGGGGAAATTCTATACCCAGAACAACTAGCAGTCACAAACGGAGGCAGCGCGCTGGTGCATCCCTGCATCCCTACAACGAGGAGACTGAGGCAGGAAGGTCATGAGTCAGAGTCCATGTTGGGTAGACATCAGGTTTGAGGAGAAGTCTGGAGGATGGTGCAGCTGAAACCAGACACTGACAGAAACGGTCGCCAGGCTAGGGCGCACGCCTTCGATCCCAGCACTCGGGAGGCAGAGGCAGGCGGGTATCTGAGTTCGAGGCCAGCCTGGTCTACAGAATGAGTTCCAGGACAGCTGGATCTACACAGTGAGACTCTGTTTCAAACAAAACACGAAAGGAGAAATCAAGATATCCCTAGATAAAGACTGAGAAAATTCATCATCGGCAAATCTGCCCTAAAATTCCTAAAAGGTAGTCCTTCAGGCTGATATAAAGGAAACGACAACTCTGCATGAAGAAATAAAGAGACCTAGTAAAAGTCACTATACAGATAAAGATAAAAGTGTATATAAATATATTTTCTTGCATTTTTTAAATCTTACCCCACGTGACAGCTCAGAAAGTCTCTAACTCCAGTCCCAGGAGAACCAATGCCCTCTTCAGCTCTCTTGGGCACTGCACACTGCAGGTAAAACACCCATACTCATAAAATTAAATGTTAAAAAAAATTTAAAAGGTTCCTGTATAAATCAATGTTTATAAATATGAGCCAATGGATGCACATTCTAAAAAATATTTTATGTCCCAAAAGAACATACATATATGCACATACACATACACATGAACCCACACATGTGCAAACATGCATTCATATATAATACACATATAAAAGTGGAAAATACAAAATTAAAATAGATAAATTTAAAAGAAGAGAGACGTTAAGCTCTGCATAGATAATGAGAAAGGTGCTGGGCTGGAGAGATGGCTCAGAGGTTAAAAGCATTGTCTGCTCTTCCAGAGGTCCTGAGTTCAATTCCCAGCAACCACATGGAGGCTTATAACCATCTATAATGTGATCTGATGCCCTCTTCTGGCATGCAGGTGTACTGCAGGCAGAGTGCTGTATACATAATAAATCTTGAGAGAGAGAGAGAGAGAGAGAGAGACAGACAGACAGACAGACAG
This sequence comes from Mus pahari, assembly GCF_900095145.1. NCBI lineage: Eukaryota > Metazoa > Chordata > Mammalia > Rodentia > Muridae > Mus > Mus pahari. The sequence continues at coordinate 47,778,499 of NC_034611.1, forward strand.
ACAGACAGACAGACAGAGAGGGACAGAGAGAGAGAGAGAGAGAGGTGCCCAGAGGGCAACATCCCAGCCATCACAGAGCCTACTTGTGAAAACCTCACTTGACAGGAGTGAGCCTGGACCAAGGATGCCACTGAAGGGGCTTGCTGGAAAATAACTGCTTAGCATGTGTGTTTCTAAACTTAGTTCCAAGCTACCCAGAGAACTGTAGCTGTGACAAATATCAAACAGGCAGCAGAGTTGGCAGCGAGGAAATACAAGCTTCAAAGAAAAGTGCCTAGTAGCAGAGACCCTGTTGGAACAGCTGAAGGGAATCGGGGCTAACAAAAGAACAAGGACCCATCAGATCTCTGGGCAAGCCAGATGGCTCAGTGGGTAAAGGAGCTGGCTGCCCAAACTGACAACCTGAGTTTAACGCCTGGGATCCTCATGGTAAAAGGAGGACAAATTCCTGCAAATTGTTCTCCTACCTCCACGTAGACTGAAGTAAATAAATAGATGCAATTAAATAGTGTTCATTTCAAAGGTAGATGTGTACAGAGATTAGTGACAGTCCATGGACAAGGGCAAAGTGGCCTTTGTGACAGAGGTAGAGACTACTGTTCTTACACTGAGTGAGAGATGAGCAGGGAAGCCCACTAACAAGAAGGTGAAGGCAGAGGTAGAGTGTGGCATGGGGAGTGGGGTCTGTGGAGGATCCCCAGACCTCTATGGCTTCTACATCTATGTGGTTTCTATCCTGTGTATCTGACAGGTTCATAAATAGGCTGCTGTTGAACAAGATCACATAAAGAAACTGTAGATTGGTTGTCGAGAGTGTCTGCAAGAAGGATGGAAGCCGGGGCTGGTGAGATGGCTCGGCGGGTAAGAGCACCAACTGTGCTCTTACATATAATAAATAAATAAATCTTTAAAAACATTAAAAAAAAAAAAAGGATGGAAGCCAATAGTGACAGAAGGCTCAGGTGGTGGAGCTGTGGGAACCTGGGGACACTGCAGGGGCAGAGCTTTGAGAACCTGGGGACACTGCAGGGGCAGAGCTGTGGGGGCCTGGGGACACTGCAGAAGCAGAGCTGTGAGAACCTGGGGACACTGCAGAGGCAGAGCTGTGAGAACCTGGGGACACTGCAGGGGCAGAGCTGTGGGAACCTGGGGACACTGCAGGGGCAGAGCTGTGGGAGCCTGGAGACACTACAGGGGCAGTGCT
>NC_034611.1:47780097-47828499 GCF_900095145.1 Mus pahari
GGCAGAGCTGTGGGAACCTGGGGACACTGCAGGGGCAGAGCTGTGAGAGCCTGGGGACACTTCAGAGGCAGCATCTTTCCTAGCCTCCTAAAGGATGGGTCAGCCTCCATCCTTGTTTCATCAGATCCTCCCAGCAGGTAACTGCTACAAGCTGCCTTCACCAAGAATATTTCCCTGACGACTGGCTGCAAAACAACAGAAGTACCTGCTGCACACAGGGGCAGCATAGGGACAGGAAGGCCTCACAAGTTAGGAAAGTCAGTCACTTTCTCCCACCTCTAATCCACAATATTCTTTTATTCTTCCTGCCAGAATTTTTTTTTCACAAATTCTGAGACATTGGCCTTCCCCACGCATCTCAATCCCACCTGCACTAGGGCTCTACATCAGCATGGGACACGCTGAGAAGGAGGGTACAGAAGAGGTTACGGAATACCAACCTCCAACCCCACCCAGCCCCAAGAGCAGGCCAGTCCTGAATCTCATGAGCTGTTTTCTGGTAAGCTCATTCCAAGGCTTGGTCGCATTGATGGAGCAAGCAAAAGTAGTGCAGAAGCTGACTGAGACAGTCTCCTGTGGTAAGTACTGGGGAACTGGCCTAGCCAAGGACAGCTAAGGACTCAGTTATGCAGTAACATTGTATATTTCCAAATATTTTCTTGTCCATTATCCCAAATGCTCTTTATAAGCATACTGTGTGAAGGATACAGGCCAAGAGTATCTCAAGGAGGATCTGAGCCTCGGGGAAGTTAAATTTGTCCAAAGTCAAGATTCAGAAAGCCCGTCTTGGTATGTTGGTTCTATTGCATGTCACACTGCCACCTGGTGGACATTCCTCGGCTCTACAGTTCTCTCATTTTCAGGGATAAGCAGAACCAGAAAGCTAGTGCTCTGGTTGCTGGCTTCTTCTTTTAGTTTCCTCACTGAGATGTGTTTTGCTGACAGAAATAAGCTCTAGTAATGAACATTCTTACAGACTGTGAGCCCTGAAAAGAGGGATCTAGGGTAACCCTTGAGAACTCTGAGCTGAGTGGGTAGATCAATAAAGCCCGTTCGCCGTGTATTCTTCCCTACACACTCATGCTCAAGGACAAGAAATGAAAGAAGAATCATGACAGCAAGGGTTTCACCACGGTATGCTGACTCTCATAGCTGTGCTGGGATGAAACCACCACATCAATCAAAAGGACCAAGAAGCCCCCCAGCAGGCAACATCCAGTGTGTGCCGTATGTGAACAGTCACAGATCCAGGGGCTGACAAAGGCCAGCACACGGTCTCACTGACAGAGAAGATGATGTGTCATGCTGTCCTCACTGTGGAGACAAACCCAGTGGATGAACATCCCGATGCTGTGGAGGATAAAGTCATGGCCCTAGCACTCTCGGCATTTACTCAACGCACTTGCTGAAAGGTTAAATGGCACATACAGATCCTGAAAATGACATCAGAAATGCTTTAGCTTGCTTAAGTTATTGGGGGGAGCCATAGAGATGGCTCCACAGTTAAGAGTCATGGCCATTACTTCCAGAGGACCCAAGATCAAGTCCTACACACACATCTGTAAGTCCAGTTCCAGGGAACCCAAGCCACTCTCCGACCTCCGTGGACACGTACAGGCATGTGCACACAAGCATACAAGCAGGCAAAACATCATACACGTAAATGTACAGAAAAGGAAGAAAATGAAGGAGAAACAGCAACAACTGGCACCATTCAGAAGGATTGCCTGAGCTGAGAACGGACGTGAGCAGTCAGATGAGCTACACTGAAGCGCCCTGACACAGGGGGCGTCCAACTACACTGAGTTCATACACATCCTAACCCATGCAGCCAAAGACAAAGGTGACTAGAAAGACCTTCAGATTCCCGTCGATCATTCATTGTTGCCACTTTGGGTGTTTCTAAGATCTTTTTCCTCTTAACACCCTTTGCATGCCCTGAGATGAATAGTTTTTTAGTTTGTATTTATTGTCTTCCATGGGGCACACAGGGATCTTTACAGTCAGACTAAAATGAAACTGTCATTTTCAGAATAGAAAGTAGCGTGACAGCTTATCAGTGGTCTTGTCACTCCCAAATCACCTCAATTCATACAAAACCAATACAGTTTTTCAGAGAAAATTACCCATCATTTTTTTCTGAACAATAATTAAACTTTATGGGTTAAAACATAAACAAAAAGAAATTTAAGAAAGGTTTGGAATCAATTCTCATTCTCTTCTGTTTACAGACACTATGTAGGAATTATGTGGTTTTCTACATTTAATTAATAAATTTGTGGCTTTTCTCTGTAACTCAGTTTGAAGATGTTGAACTTCTATGCATTTACTCTTCTTTGAGCCTATAGTCCCAGCTACTCAAGAGGCTGAAAAAGAAGGGCTACTTTAACAGTATGAGGGCAACTCACGCAGCACATACATACATACATACACACACACACACACCACACACACACCTTACTTAGGCTCTGAGAGGCAGGAGCAGGGAGGGGGAGGCAATCTCTACAAATTCTAGGTCAGCCTGACTTACACAACAACTTCTATGGACTACATAATGAGATCCTGTATTTAAAAAGTCTAAAAGATAAAAAGCTAGGAATGATGTTTCAGTCCAATAATCCCAGCACTCAAGAGACTGAGGCAGGAGAGTTGCCATGAGTTTGAGACCAACCTAGGATATATATTAAGTTCCAGAATAGGTACCACTACAAAGGGAGACCCTGCCAATATAAACTGAATGTGACAGGAGGGGGGAGGAGGAGAGGAGGGCAGAAGCCTATGTTCCCACACTTATGCACCGTTGATCACTGTGAACTGGTGCCGTGGAAATCGTTGCGGGGGTGGGGGGTTCCCAAAAAGCACAAAAAAGCAAAAAACCCTAAAACTAAAAATAGAACTACCATAACTCAGCAGTACCACCCTGGGCATAATCACAAATAGCTCTACCCCCTTTTCCAGAGATATCTGCACATCCACGGCTTTTGTTGCTCTATTCACAGTAGCAAGGACATAAAATCATCCTATATATCCACCAGCAGAAAAATGGATAATGAAAATGCACACACAGTACTGGCTGGTTTTGTGTGTCAAGTTGACACAAGCTAGAGTCATCAGAGAAAGGTGCCTCCGTTGAGAAAGTGCTTCCATGAGATCCAGCTGTAAGGCATTTTCTCAGTTAGTGATTAGTGATTAGTGCAGGAGGGCCCATCCCATGATGACTGGTGCCATCCCTGTGCTGGTAGTTCTGGGTCCTCAAAGAAAGCAGGTTGAGCAAGTCATGTAAAGCAAGCCATAAGCAGCACCCTCCATGGCCTCTGCATCAGCTCCTGCCCCCAGGTCCCAGCCCTGTTTGAGTTCCTGTCCTGACTTCCTCCAATTATGGATTGTGATCTGCAAGTGTAAGCCATGTAAACCCCTTCCTACCCAACTTGTTTTTTGGTCATGGCATTTCATCGCAGTAATAGAAACCCTGACTATGACACATACACACAATGGAATTTTATTCGTTCATAAAAAGCAAGCAAACAGCTATGCACTTATGCACACAAATATGCATGTACATACAAATAAAATAAAAAGTTCTAGAAAGTGGATGGAATTGGAAAATATAGGAAGTGAGGCAATCCAAGCCATGCTGGGTAGTTTTATGTAAAGCAGGCACGAGCCAGAGTCATCCGGGAAGAGGAACGGCAGTTAGGAAGATGACCCCACCAGACTGGCCTGTGCATCTTCTTAACTGATGACTGATGTCAGAAGGCCCAGGCCAATGTGGGTGGTGCCCCTGGGCTGATGGTCCCAAGTGCTGTAAGAAATCAGGCCGAGCAAACTATAAGAAGCAAGCCAGTAAGTAGAACTCCTCCATTGCTTCTGAGTCACCTCCTGATTCCGGGTTCTGCCTTGGGTTTCCACCCTGACTTCCCTCAATGATAAACTATGATGTGGAAGTGTGAGCTGAAATGAACCCTTTCCTCCCCAAGTTTCTTTTAGTCATAGTATTTCATCACAGCAATAAAAAACAAACAAATAAACAAACAACCCTAACATGGACTCAGAGTGACAAATATCACATGGTCTCTCTTGTATGCAGAGCCTAGCTTCTAATTTTTCTTTATGTGTATTTAAGTAAGTGTAGGAGGTGATCAGGAAAGTAGAAAGGAGCCATGAGAGAGGAAAAAGAGGCTTCAATGAAGAAAGGTACAGAATATGTGATGTGAAAGTGGAAAGTGACGTGTGGGGCAGGAGTGCAGGGGTAAAGGACACAGCGGGGAGGATGGGGCAGAGATGCGGCGGGGAGGACGGGGCCGGGGTGCGGCGGGGAGGACAGGGCCGGGGTGCAAGGGTAAAGGACATGCATGGCAGGGAGGAAGAGACAACTAAAATTAGTATTATAAAAATGCCATGAAAAACAATTGTGCTAAAAATGAAATTAAAACACATAACACACACACACACACACACACATACACACCCCATATACTACCTACCAGATATTATTCTAAGTACATATATACATTTAATCCTAAAAACTGAAGTAATGGGCTGGGTGTGGTAGTGCACACCTTTAATTCCAACACTGGAAGACAAAAGCAGGCAGATTTCTGTGAGTTCAAGGCTACAAAGTGAGTTTCAGGACAAGCAGGACTATGAAGACCCTGTCTCAAAAATCAAACAAACGAACAAAATCTGAGTTTCTATATTATTTGATTGAGGTTTCATGAACAGGAGGTGAAAACTAGAGTCTGGATAGCATAGTTCAAGGTTAAAAATGCATGTCGTAGCCGGGCAGTGGTGGTACACGCCTGTAATCCCAGCACTTGGGAGGTAGAGGCAGCCAGATTTCTGAGTTCAAGGCCAGCCTGGTCTACAAAGTGAGTTCCAGGACAGCCAGGACTACACAGAGAAACCCTGTCTCGAAAAACCAAAACAAAACAAAATGCATGTCCTAAAGCATACATAGTTCTGGTCTTGGCAATCAAGACAGAAAGACGGGGAGCACTCAGATTTCACCATCTGGGATGAGTTGTCTGATAGAGACAACATTTGGGCCCTAAGCTCCAGGAGCAGGCTATTGGATCCACGTAGGAGTTGGGAGTTCTGTGTTCTATGATGTAGTGATGACCTCAAGAAACTGCCACCAGGCTGAAGAAAATGGAATGGCTGCCAGAAGGCTTGCTTAGGGCTAAGGAAGATATGGGACTTCTCAAAGGCCAGCTGACCCATGCTCTGGCCTGCAGGCACTGCAGCAGCATTATCTGCCTCCAGAGTCCAGGGAATCTGGTCATACTAGTCTTGTTCCTGGTTTGGCAGATCCAAAGATGGTGGCAGCTTGGAGGACGGCAACAGCTTCCACCCTGGTGCTCTGGAGATAAAGTGACGAAAGGCAAGGTAGGTGACCACTGACCTTGCATATGGGTCTGAGTGAGGAACTACTGAAATGAGTGATACGTGTGGTCAGAGGTCACTGTTATGGTTTGAAAGGGTTTTTTGTTTGTTTTTTCGAGACAGGGTTTCTCTGTATAGTCCTGGAACTCACTTTGTAGACCAGGCTGGCCTCAAACTCAGAAATCTGCCTGCCTCTTAACTTAAGCTCTTGCTTTTTCTCTCTCCCTCTCTTCTCCCCTCTCTCCACATGGCCATGGCCGGCCTCTCCTCTACCCTCCCCCACCTCTCTCTCTGCCTTTCTACAATAATGCTCTAAAACCATGAAAAACAACAACAACAACAACAATGAATGAAAAGCTGGGTAAGCGGCCACTGGTAGAGCTGTGGAGCAGGTGAGTCTACACGTGGAACAGAGGTGATAAATGTGTGACATATCACATGTCTCGAAGAAGCCATTGTACCTAAGAACATGCTCTATTCCCTAGGGTCTACAACTTCTGTACCATTTGGCCTTCTTTGATTGCCTGTGGAAGCAAAAATCAGAGGAGGAAGAGGAAGATGAGGAAAAGAAGGAAAAGGAACGCTTATCTCTGAATCCACTAAAACCGTATCATCCTTCCAAAGACACTCCTATTGGAAATGGATTTTCTACAGCCCTGCCACAGCCATCCTGTAGATCTGAGGACCTCCCCAGGGCCACAGGGACACAAGAACGAATGCTCATGCAATCCCCAAGGCTTTCCAGATCCTTCCCTACTTTCCAGACCCTGACCAACCTAACTGTGAGCTCCCCGCAGCAGACAGAACTCCAGCTCTTCTCGGGTCTTCCCTCTCTACACAGTGAGTTCTTGGAGACTATTTTCCTGAGCTCAGATGGTCCCTCTCCACTAAAGTTGTCTATTTGTCCTTCTGTCTTTTCAAACAAAGTTCCCTTTCCACCTGTGTACAACCTGCTGCTTCCCTGTTACCACTCCTCAACTTACTATCCTACCCCTGAAGCCCATATTTTGGAAGATCTGGAAGAAATAGCACCCGGTTCTCAACTAGTTCAATTTCTACCTTCCCCCTCTATACCACTGGTATCCTCCAATCTTAAGCCTTTGCTTAAGGGCTACAAGAGAATCATCCCTGACACAGAGGCACACACACAGTGGTTTACACAGAACAAAGAGGTTCCTTCTGTCCCTGAGAATCAAGCTCTGTACCCACAGCCTGAACTCCAAAAATTCAGGTCCTCCACACTCTTATATTCATCTGAGGTCTGGAGGAAGAGGCCAGAGGACCTCAGCCTCCATCAGCACAACCCAGGATTGCCTTCTGCCTCTCTGTTGTATCCTTCTAAGCCTCAGGAGGTCCTAGACAGGTATGAGATGCCATGGATAACCATGAAACAAAATGAACACCCAAAAGCCTCTGAAACTGCAATGCCAACTGCAAGCCCACTCCCAATTTCCCTGACAGAACACCAGAGAGTCAACCCCACAGGAGACCTGTCTCAAGTGAAAACTCTCTGCGAAACCACAGCGCAAAAAGAGAACCCTCATATCTATGAGCCTCCAATCTCAGCCCCTTGCCAACTCACAGCACCCATGACTGAAGGGACTGGCCCTTCAGGAACTCCCCCTGGATATAAAGCTCAGTGGGGCATCCTAGCATATAAAGGCATTCCCCAAGCTTCTGACCCACTAATGCCAGCTTCCTATCACCCATCAGGTTCTCTGTCAGAAGTAAAAAATGTTAACCCCAAAGAAAGACTTTCTGCACCTAAGGACTTCAGGGAAAACATGGGATACAGAGAGAACCCACCTGTCCCTAAGTCTCCATTGTCAGCCCCCTACCCTCCTCTAGATACCCTGTCAGAATACCAGAGAGAGAATCCCCTAGAGGATGGGTCTGGACTTGAGCCTCAACGGCAATGCAAAGAAACCTCAGGCAGTCCCTGGGCCTCTGAAACTCCAACCCTGGACTTCCACGTGGGTTTCTATGAAGCCACCCCTATGTGTGTCCCACTGGGATCTGAGGCTCAACTGAAGGGTACACCCAGTACAGAAAATCTCTGTGTCTATGCCGACCTAGTTTCATCTCCTAGTCTTCCCTCTGCCTCTCTGCCAGACTTTGCAGAGGCCCCCTCCTCCCAGGGAGAGGCAGTCTCAGAGGTGTATGACCATCCTGTGATCCACGCCTGGCAGTGGAGTAGACAATTAAAGCTCAGACTGAACAAACTACAACAGAGCCCCACTTTCAAATCCCCAGGTCCACATCACTCATTTTGCAGCTCCCCAGTTCTTAACCTAACTCTAGAATCTTGGGGACCTTCCTCTTGTCCCCAACAGATACATCCTCTCAGTCTGCGCCCCTGCTCTTCAAGTAGGCATCCCCCAAAAGTTCCAAGGGCAGAAGCCCTGCCCGTCCAGGCCCCTCATTGCTCCCACTCCTCTTCTCAGCCTCAGGTACAAGCTTCTGGTAGAGCAGAGCAGCAGTCTCAGAAAAGTAAGAGAATGAAATGGAAAGCGATGGCCCGAATCCTACCCCCAGGGCATGGTCACATGAAGGCTGATGAGAACTGTTCAGGCATGGGAGAACCCCCAAATACAGGGCTTCCGGTCTCTGCTAAGAGACAAGACAAGACGTTAGTACTTTCAACCCAAAAGAGAGGGAGTTCCAGAAAATTCAAAGCAGAGAAATGTGGAAGGGCTGCAAGATTAGGATCACCCACTGTCACAAGGAAAAACAATCCCGCCCAGGCCTGCAGACCAGCAGAGGCCTCTATACCGAGGTTTTCTAAGAAGTTTCAGTGTAAAGCTCAGAGTTCTCCACATTCTGCCCTTGCTCAGCAGCTTCTCCCAAACGCTGCTGGTCCCCAGGATCGGCCAAGGACAGGCCTGGTGGCTGGTGATACCCAGAACCCTTGCCCTTGTAAGTGCTGTCCTTGGATTCCAATAAAGAAGCAGCTCTCATCCTCATCACCCGAGGCTCCCCCTACCAGAGGTTTCCAAAAGTTAATAGATAAGTTTCTGGTGTGCATAGACCTCTGCTAACTAAATCCAGTCAGTAAAGTACAGTAATATTGGCACCCAGTATCCCATAACCCGAACCAAATCAGGTGTGGATAGGGAAATAGAAACAAATAGAGAAAGGCCTAATAAAGTAATTCAACTAGACAAATCCCATTTATGTCTTCTTTAAAGTCTAGGTTTCAGGGCTGGCAAGATGACTCAGCGGGTAAGAGCACTGACTGTTCTTCCGAAGGTCCTGAGTTCAAATCCCAGCAACCACATGGTGGCTCACAACCACCTGTAATCTGACGCCCTCTTCTGGTGTGTCTGAAGATAGCAACAGTGTACTTACCTATAATAAATCTTTGGGCCTGAGCAAGTGGGGTATTGGAGCAAGCCGACCAGAGCAGAGCAACCACATGAAGGCTCACAACCATCTGTATAGCTACAGTGTACTCATATACATAAATAAAATATTTTATTTTACTGAAAATGTCAGTTCCCTATTCTCCTAGCACCATATCTAAAGCAGCAGCTCTCAACCTGTAGGTCGTATTTCATTGGGGGGGAGGGAAGGGAGGTCCACAACAACTTTTCCACAGGGCTTAACTAAGAACCCTGAATTCAACCCCCACCCAGCACTGTAAAGGTAAAGCAAGCAAATCCTCCTCCAAAAAACCCTTTTGTCTTTTTGTGGCAAGAGTTGGAGACACAGATCTAACTCACGGTGTAGCCCAGGAAGATCTTGGTGGCATGCATGGTGGCTTACAACTATAATCCCAAGAGCTGAGGCCAGCTTGAGCTTTCTCCATGAGTTCCAAGAACAACCTGACTCAAAAAACAAAAACAAAAGACTCAAAACACAAAGCCAGATAGCACCTTTAATCCCAGCAATTGGGAAGCAAAGTTCTCAGAATTCCCAGGCCAGCCTGCTCTACAAAGAAAAACCATGTCTCAAAAAAACAAACAAAAAAAAAAAAATCAAAAAACAAAAAGCCAAAAAAAACCCTAAAATAACAAAAATGTGAACAGAGACATACAGATGTACTTTGTGGTACTGGCCTGGTCAAAAGTTATGACATTTGGCTCACTAGAGAATAATCTGAATATGGTACGGCTTTCAGACTGGTTTTTTAAAAAGATTTTATTTATTCATTTATTTATTATATGTAAGCACACTGTAGCTGTCTTCAGACACTCCAGAAGAGGGCATCAGATTTCGTTACAGATGGTTGTGAGCCACCATGTGGTTGCTGGGATTTGAACTCAGGACCTTTGGAAGAGCAGTCAGCGCTCTTAACCACTGAGCCATCTCTCCAGTCCTCAGACTGGTTCTTAACCCCCAAGAAATTATTAAAAGAAAAAAAGAAAAATTTAACTTAAAAAGTTATATCCACTGGGCTGGTGAGATGGCTCAGTGGTTAAGAACTCTGGCTGCTCACACAGAAGTCCTGAATTCAATTCTCAGCAAACACATTAGCTCACAACCATCTGTATGGGGTCTGATGCCCTCTTTTGGCCTGTAGGTGTATGTGCAGACAGAACACTCCTAACGGTAAAAAAAAAAAAAAACCTTAAGTAAATTTTTTTTTTTAAGTTATGGCTGCTGGGCAGTGGTGGTGCATGCCCTTTAATCCCAGCACTTGGGAGGCAGAAGCAGGCAGATTTCTGAGTTTGGCCAGCCTGGTCTACAGAGTGAGTTCCAGGATAGCCAAGGCTACAGAGAAACCCTGTCTTAAAACCACACAGCTGGAGAAGCAACTCCTGCAAGCTATCTTCTGGCCTCCATACTCGAAACCCAGACATACCCACAACATAAAGAAATGAATACATACATACACGTTAAAAAAAAGTGCAAGGCAGGAGGCGGCCAAGCATGCTGGTATATACCCATCATCTCAGCATTTGAGGCTTAGGTAGGAGGTCACTCTGAATTCAATGCTAGCCCAGGACAGACAGTGGTGACAGCATTGGCTGTTCTTTCAAGCCTGTGCTTGATACCCAGCATCCACATGGCAGTTCACAACCATCTTCTGGCTCAGCTCCAAAGGATGTGCCGCTCTTCTGGCCCGAGGGTATTATGCACACATGTGGTGCAGACATACACAAAGAAAAAACACCCAATCACAAGTCACTTTCTTTCTTTCTTTCTTTTTTGGTTTTTTGAGACAGGGTTTCTCTGTGCAGTCCTGGCTGTCCTGGAACCCACTTGGTAGACCAGGCTGGCCTCGAACTCAGAAATCCGCCTGCCTCTGCCTCCCGAGTGCTAGGATTAAAGGTCTGCGCCACCAGGCCCGGCTACAAGTCATTTTCTTTTTTTTTTAAGATTTATTTATTATATGTAAGTACACTGTAGCTGTCTTCAGACATTCCAGAAGAGGGAGCAGATCTTGTTAAGGATGGTTGTGAGCCACCATGTGGTTGCTGGGATTTGAACTCTGGACCTTCGAAAGAGCAGTCGGGTGCTCTTACCCACTGAGCCATCTCACCAGCCCCTACAAGTCATTTTCTTAACGGTATTTATTTAGTGTGTTGGGTTGCAGGTTGTTAAGAGGACAACTTGGGGGCTGGAGAAATGGCTCAGTTCTTCTAGAGGTCCTGAGTTCAATTCCCAGCAGCCACATGGTGGCTCACAACCACCATCTGTAATGAGATCTGATGCCCTCTTCAGGTGTGTCTGAAGACAGCTACAGTCTACTCAAATACATGAAATCTTTAAAAAAAAAAAAAAAAAAGAGAACAACTTGGAATCAGTTCTCTCCAACTATGTAACTATTTGGGGCCTGGCTCTAAGGCTTTAAGGCAAGTGGCTTTACCTTTGAGCCATCTCTCTGGCCTCCACACAAATAATTTTTTAAAATGAAATTTAAAAGTAGGAAGAAAAAAAAACAAGTGAAAAAGGAAAAAAAGTAAAATTTTTATGTATGGTACTAAAGCTGGAGCCTAAGGCCATGCCATGAATAGGCTAAGTAGATCTATACCCCCAAGCTCAAAAGTGAGTTAATATTAAATCTGGCAATATTATATCCACAGTATCATCTTAATTTCCCACTTTTTTTTTTTTAAAAAAAGCTTTATTTATTGATTATTATATGTAATTACACACATAGCTGTCTTCAGACACTCCAGAAGAGGGTGTCAGGTCTTGTTACAGATGGTTATGAGCCACCATGTGGTTGCTGGGATTTGAACTCCGGACCTTCGGAAGAGCAGTCGGGTGCTCTTACCCACTGAGCCATCTCACCAGCCCAATTTCCCACATTTTTTATTTAGCATAAAGTGCCCTTTTGGGATCTTAAGTGTTTTAGGTGGTTCCCAACCTCTCCAAATAAACTAAGGTATTCCTTCTCATGCCTACCATGACACTGCTCAAGGATGCCTTGCACCTTCACTCAAATGTTCCCACTTTTACATATCACCTCTACAGTTTGCTGTGCCTTATTTTAGTATGGTTTTTCAGTCCCAATGCTTTCTTAATAACATCTTTCTCCACAAGTCCAAACAAGGCTGAAAAAGATAGCTTGGTGGTTAAGAGCTCCTCCTGAGGACGTTCAGTTCCCAGAATTTCCATAGACTAAGGAATCACAACACTCTGGGTTTAATTCCCAGCCACCACCTTTGGGAGAAAGGCAAATCTCTGTTAAGTTCAAAGGTCACCTCTTCTACCTAATAAGTTCCAAGACAGTCAAGGCTACAGTGATCCTGTCTCAAAAATTTTCACTTGGCAGGTTATTAAGTTTTTGGCACTGTACTAAATCCCTTGTACTTTTTCAAGGCAAAATCAGGAAGCTAAATAGGTTTAAGGATGTTATGTTTTTGTTATGTTGGCTCTCGATAGTAATTTATACCATTTATTTTGAGATTATATCATTTCTGCTGGGCAGTAGCAGTGTGCCTCTTCAATCCCAGTACTAAGAGGTAGAGGTAGAGAGATCTGAATTCAAGGCCAGCCTGGTCTACAGAGTAAGATCTAGGACAGCCAGGGCTATGCAGAGAAACCCTATTTTTCTAAAGAAGGAAGAGAGGAAGGGAAGGAAGAAGGCAGGCAGGCAGGCAGGCAGGCAAGAAAATCTCCCCCAAACTCCCAAACAAGGTATAAGCAACAGCAGATACCCCCACAAGGTGGAGGACTGACACTCAACCCTGTCCTCTAACCTTCTTGTATGCAACCACATTACACAAAAGCAGATGAAAAAAAAAACAAAAACAAAACAACACAAGGGTGTGAATTTTTTGGGGGTGGGGTTGGGGTCAGGAGAGTGGTGGTGGTGGTGGTGGCTGAGTTTGTCGGTAGGATGCAAGCTTCCAGGAAAAGACGACGCACAGTGGCCAGAACGCAGGCTCCGTTTTGACCCAACATTTATTGTCCTTTTACAACGTCTTTTTTTTTTCTTTTTTTGGTTTAGAAACTTCTTATGATTAGTCTTCCAACAGTAACTTAAAAGCATGTAAAATAAAAATCAACCTACTTTCTATATAAACACCCAGCAAACTGAGGTCCCTCATCCACCTACCCAGGTTGGCTACGGGTAAGGGAGGGCTTGGACAGCATTGAGTATAGATGCTTTACTGTGGTGATGGTGAGGGCCGAGCCTTGGTTCACACCACACAGGTTACCTGCACCACCCCAAACTACAACAGAAACCGTGTGGGCCCAAGGCCCAATTCCTTGCTGGTAATTCACTCTTCACCTCCCAAATGAAAATCACTTTTATTTTATCGCTTTTGTAATTATTTTTTGCAACAGGAAACCCCTGTCCAGAGTCTGACTGGGGCTGAACTGTTCAGACTGAGGAATGGAACAGGCCATGGGCACACCCCTGGTCCCTCTTGGGCAAGCGCCCCCTCCCCCAGGGAACAAGGTCCAGCCAGGCCAGCTCGCTGCATGCTGGCACATCACTTAGCCATACAGGTCATCGTCATTGTCTTCTGTGTACACACTGCCACCTGTGCCACCTCCACTGCCCTGGCTGGGGCCAGCTCCACCCTGGTTCCCTGAAGGGAATCTGTATACACAAGAAAAAAGAAAGATGATATGGATAGGGCCTGTACAAGTCTTTCACAACTACTGGCTGTTGCCTCCTGACAACTCCCACCACTGTTTCTAAAAGTTCCCCCAAGCAACTTAGGAACTACCCACTGTACCAAGATTACCTGAAGCTGCCAAAACCTCGACTCTGCTGCAGCGTCTGGGCGAACATTTCATACTTCCGAATGTCATTATCACTGACAGAACGTCGGGCAAAACGCATGGCTTCCTCAAAGTGATCCCTGCGGATCTCAGGCACTGGGTCGTCCTCTTCTACCTCCTGTGAAGTGAGCACAGACCACCATGCTAGTTAGGATCCAGCTTGCACTCTACCCTCTGCCTTCATACCCTCCACTACTGCAGGAGTCTACTGATTGTGACTCTCCAATCCAAGCTAAATCAGGTGCCAGGCCAAACTTCCTAAAAGTGGACCACGGCCCTACCTAAATACAAATGTGCCAGTGCATCCTGTAAATGGGAAAACAATACAGACAGAATTCTTACCAGTGGTTGTCAGAGTCTTAGGAAAGGAAAAAATACTGATTAAAGTGGTCTAAATGAACATTTTCATATCCTAAGTGTTGTTGCAGTTAATGAATTTAGATATTTGGCCTCTTATTCCTTTATTCAAAGCTCTCTTTAATATATAAAATATTCAAAGCTATTGAGAATTAACTCCAACTGCCACAATTTATGAGACTAACTCCTAGCATCAATTGTTTTAAGGAGCTTCTTAGTGGAATGAGTTATGTCACATAGACCATTCCTCTACAAGATAAAGAAAGCCCCTTGCTCATTTCTTATTCATTCACTAACTTCCAGAGTTGAACCACAGTAGAAAACAAGTTAAGATTATAAATTTTGTAGTTTTTACATTCTTTTTTTAATTTTATTTATTTATTTATTTATTTATTTTGGTTTTTCGAGACAGGGTTTCTCTGTGTAGCCCTGGCTGTCCTGGAACTCACTCTGTAGACCAGGCTGGCCTCGAACTCAGAAATCCACCTGCCTCTGCCTCCAAGTGCTGGGATTAAAGGCGTGCGCCACCACGCCCGGCTAGTTTTTACGTTCTTATACCCACATTTTCCATTTCCACCAGGATGAAAACATCTAGACAAGTAAGTTTTTAACGTCATGTTCCCGGGGCTAGAGAGGTAGCTCAGCATTGAAGAGCAGAGCTGCTCTCCAGAGAATCCAGATTCAACTCCTGCACCCACACGGCAGCTCTTAATTTCCTTTAATTCCAGCTCCAGGGGATCTAACACCTTCACACAGACACACACATAGGCAAACACCAGTGCACATAAAATAGACTAAAAATGAAATCCTGTTCCATCTGTTACACAATCATACTTCCATTCCCCTTAAGGTATCAGGTTAAACTGAGCATACAGTCAATCCATCTCTTTCTACATGGGTTTGCTTCCACCACCAGAGGTAGAATAGGTTCCATCACACCCTGCTTAGCTGTTTAGTACTCATTTTCTTGGGGACCCAGATTTAACATCAGACACCTTCCTAATACCTCCACTCTCAACCCCGGATCATGGAGAAGGGCCTCTCAACTAGCACATTTGGACAACGTACTGACTCACCATAGCCGATGGATTTGTCTGCCTCTCTCGTTCTCGCCTAATCTCACTCTCAATAGATTCACGAATGGCCAGTTTACAAGCACGTTGGCAAATTTCTGTCAGATCAGCTCCAGAAAAGCCATTAGTCATCTTAGCCAGGAACTCCAAATCCACATCCTAAAGGAAGCAAGAGAGTACTTTAGCATTGTGCCTTCCCACCATAAAGCACACATATCTTTAGGCTATCCACTCTCAATACATTTGCTTCTGCCTCTGCCACTCCACAACAGTTTCATAGAAAAAAGTTCCTATGGCTGACAACTCTGCACCTGCCTTGGCAACTGGGGACTTTCGCAGATTGGCTTTTAGGATGGCAACACGGGACTTCTCATCAGGAAGTGGGATATAAATGAGCTGATCTAGACGGCCAGGTCTTAGGATAGCAGGATCAATGATGTCAGGCCGGTTGGTAGCTCCAATGATAAACACATTCTTTTTTGTGGACATGCCATCCATTTCTGTCAGGATCTGATTGATGACTCGGTCAGCAGCTCCACCGCCATCTCCAATATTACCACCACGAGCCTTGGCAATTGAATCTAACTCATCAAAGAAGAGTACACAGGGGGCAGCTTGTCGTGCCTATGAGAAAGAAAGAGACCATCTCAAATACTAACACTAGATTTCTCAGACTTCAGAAAGAAAACAAAGTAATCAATAATGCCCTCAATAATGCTGCCAGTAATAAAATGTTTTTGACTCTGGAAAAATAGCTTCTTCTTTCACCTTGCCCCAACACATATGAGCATCAGCCAGCCATCTAGCTCACCTTGTCAAAAATTTCCCGGACATTGGCCTCAGATTCCCCAAACCACATGGTAAGCAGCTCAGGACCCTTGATGGAGATGAAGTTAGCCTGGCATTCATTAGCAATGGCTTTGGCCAGTAAGGTTTTCCCACAGCCAGGAGGTCCATAGAAAAGAACACCTTTGGAAGGAGTCATGCCAAATTTGAGGAATTTGTCTGGATGCTCCACAGGATACTACAAGAAAAGCAAAGACAAATTAAGAGTAACCCCCATATTTTAAATAAAATCGTATTAATCAGAAGCATAGTATATGGTATATCTTCTAATATCCAACATTTTTACATACAGGCTTCCATGCTAGCTATCTTATATCAACTTGACACACACCTTGAGTTATCTGAAAAAAGGAAACCTTGAGAAAATGCTTCCATAAAATCTGGCTATAAGGCATTTTCTTAATTAGTTTTTGATCGGGGAAGGCCCCACCCATTGTGGATGGTCCCACCCCTGGGCTGATGGTCCTGGGTTCTTAAATAGCACCCCTTCATGGCCTTTGCATCAGCTCCTGCCCTGTTTTGAGTTTCTGTTCCAATTTCCTTCTATGACACACAGCAACGTGTGTGTCCTCCCTAACTTGCTTTTCGTCATGGTGTTTCACTGCAGCAGTAGTAACCTAAGACGGCTCCTTACAACCTAAAACTGGGGAACAGAGTTACACACACAGTTCTTAGTAAGTAAGTCTGAGACCTAAAAGATTGATTATTACATACTGAGGCAATGACCCACCATACTAGAGCAAATTAGCCTACCTGAACCAACTCCTGAAGCTCACGTTTGACATCCTCCAGGCCTCCAATATCTTCCCAGGTTACTTGTGGCACCTCTACCACAGTTTCCCGAAGTGCCGATGGGTTGCTTTGACTCAAAGCCCACTAAAAAGGGAGTTTGAAAAAGCGGGGATGAGACTTGGGGGAGTGGAGAACACAACAAAATACACATACATATTCCTAATTTGGGACAATCTATATGGTCCTCACCCGGAAGTCATCCATAGTAACTGCCAGGGAATTCATGACCTCAGCGTCAATGGTCTCATCTTCTAGGTCAATGAGGTCCATTTTTTTCCGGATGGCCTGCAGAGCAGCCTCTGAACACAGGGCTGCCAAATCAGCACCAACATGACCATGAGTCTCATTGGCTACCTGCAAAGAGAAGATAGACTGACCATCGTCAACATCCAGCTGCCGTATCAAGAGTCCTGACTCCATCCCATGCTTCATATCTCAGATTTCTATTTCTTTGAAGAGATATACTATAGCAGACCTTTTTACCATCAGAGGTGTTAAATATTCAAGCCAGATCAGGGAGCTGGAAATAAAGCTGCTCCAACAGCTCATACTTAACAACTAAGAAGCATATTCCTGCCCTGAAATCAAAGCAATCTCCATCCAGCTCTAAAAAAAAAAAAAATGAGAAGATTGGATCTTGCTGTGTAGCCCAGCAGGCCTTAAACTCAGGCTCCTCTGCCCACACTCCCCAAGTTCTGGATTACTGGTATGAAGCCTCTTTTCTTTTAGGCTATGTAATTTGCAACCTCCTAAAACAGAGCTATCCTAAATTCTGGGGGGTTTTTTGTTTGTTTTTTTGTTTTTTTTTGTTTTTTTTTTTTTTGCTATCCTAAATTCTGATCAGCCATTATCACCACTCCACCTGTTCCAAGTCCACATCATCTGCCAGTTTCATGTTCTTGGTATGGATCTGAAGAATTTCCAAACGTCCTGTAGCATCAGGTATTCCAATATCTACCTCTCTGTCAAAGCGACCTATGGGACAATAGGGGAATGTAAAATAGGGGTAGTTTCCACAGAAGTCATTCCAGAACTCTCTTAGAGTTAGCATTAATGCCTCACAACCTGGAAATCTTTCAGGTTTAGGCAAAACAATATATGTAGTTACTCCTCTGGATCTCAACCCCTTTGGGATGGAACAACCATTTCAAAGGGGGTCACCTATCAAATATCCTACATGACAGATATTTTACATTACGACTCATAATGGTAGAATTACAGCTATGAAGTAGTAATAACTTTATGATTGAAGGTCACCACAACATGAGGAACTATATTAAAGGGTTATAGCACTAGGAAGGTTGAGGGAGTGCCCTAGAGGGAACATAGAATGGAAAAAAAAAAGACCTTAGGTTCTGTCATGGCAAAGACCTGAAGATTAAGTCACTTAGATGAAAGACAGAAGTGAGCTAAGGAAATCAAGCCCAGCAGAACTACAATGTACCAATAAGTAAGAACAGGTTGGGTTGCACCGTGGTGGTGCACACCTTTATTCCCAAGCACTCAGGAGGTAGGGGCAGGTGAATCTCTTGAGGTTGAGGTCAGCCTGGTATTTATAGTTTCAGGGACAGCCAGGGTTACACAGAGAAACCCTGTCTTGAAAAAACAAACAAACAAACAACAACAACAACAAAAAAACAAAAAAGAAAAGTTGGAAAGATTTTAAGGTCTTTACCAAATCGCCGTAGGGCTGGGTCAATGCTGTTGGGTCTATTGGTTGCTGCCATAACTATCACATGTGCTCTCTGCTTTAGGCCATCCATGAGGGTCAACAACTGAGACACGATGCGACGCTCCACTTCCCCATGAGTCTGTGGAGACAGTATGTCTGGTCAGAAGCTAGGTCAGGACCTCTCAAGTCCTCACCATTCCCTTAGGTAAGTTCCTACTTTCTCTCTTTTGGGTGCAATGGCATCAAGCTCATCAATGAAGATGATAGCAGGAGCATTCTTTTCAGCTTCCTCAAAGGCTTTACGAAGGTTGCTCTCAGACTCACCAGCCAATTTGCTCATGATTTCAGGACCTGAAGAGATACAGAATAGACTATGACAGAGGGAGTAAGATGGCTTAATCAGGTCAAGGTACTTGTTTCCAAGCCTGATAAACTGCGTTTAATCCTGGACCCAACATAGTAGAAACAAGGAACTAATTCCTCCAAGTTTTCCTCTGACTTTCACATGTGCATGAGCACACAATACAAGTTTTTTTTTTAAGATTTATTTTATTTATGAGTACATTGTAGCTGTCTTCAGACAAACCAGAAGAGGGCGTCGGATCATATTACAGATGGTTGTGAGCCACCATGTGGTTGCTGGGAATTGAACTCAGGACCTCTGGAAGAGCAGTCAGTGCTCTTAACCGCTGAGCCATCTCTCCAACTCAGGCACACAACAATAAAAGTTACTTTTTTTAAAACAATGACAAAAATCGGTCCTCCCCCAATCCCTAAAGAAACTTTTATTTTTTTCCCCTAACCCATATACAGGTCCCAAATAAGAATGCAATAATTACTGTCTTTAATAGCCTCCTCTCTGCCCCAAACCCCCATTATCGTGTTAGAACTACCAGGCCAGACCAAAGAGAACACAAGAGACTCCACATACTTTCGATAGCACAGTTCCAACTGTGAGTATGACAAAATGATTTGGTAAAAAGCTAACTACCAATGGAACCCTAATACCTAAGTATGATTCTAAAGACAATCATCCCTCAGCCCGTATTCCCCAAATAGTCTCAGATAGCCAGAACTACACAAGGAAACCCTGTGTCAAAACAAACAAATAAGCAAACAAACTTTTGATTTATCATTACAGCTTGTTTCTCTAAATGTCTTCAGCTTATTCACAATCATTTGCAAGGGAAGAAAAGACATACCTGGGCTACAAGAGAATTTGCCAGGGCCACACTGTAGGCAAAATATTTTTGTGTACTGCGTAAAGATTATCTTTGTGGGGCTGGAGAGATGGCTTAGCAGTTAAGAGCACTGACTATTCTTCCAAAAGTTCTGTTTAATTCCCAGCAACCACATGGTGGCTCACAACCATCTATAAAGGGATCTGATGCCCTCTTCTGTTATGGTTGAAATAGTGTACTCATATATATAAGATAAATAAATACATCTTTTAAACAAAAAGGATTACCCTTGCACTATTCAAATGCGGATTTCTCTGCTCTCCCATATCTTTTTTTTTTTTTTCTTTTTCTTTTTTGGTTTTTCGAGGCAGGGTTTCCCTAGCTGTCCTGGAGCTCACTTTGTAGACCAGGCTGGCCTTGAACTCAGAAATCCGCCTGCCTCTTCCTCCCGAATGCTGGGACTAAAGGCATGCACCACTATGCCCGGCTCTGCTCCCATATCTATTTGTAATCCTGACATGGCACTGTAATGCTTATAATTGTTCCCCATTTATTCTGACTTGTTAATAAAAGCTAACCAGCCAATGGCTGGGCAGAAGAGAAAATAGGGTGGGACTTCCACTACTATGAAGATGGGGAAAGGAAAATCACAGTGAGGAAACGGTCCTGGAGACATCTCTGAAGCCCAGAGCACCAAACCAATAGTAAAATGCAAGTATATCAGAGATTTTGGCTGCAAAGTATCCAGATGAGCTTAGAAGACTAGAATAGATCAATGACTTCCCAGGTACTGTGCAGTAAAGCTTAACTAAAAAATAACTGAATCTTAGATTCAGTTTCATTTATTTGTGAGCCAGCCAGGGATAGAGAAATACTGCCACTTTTAAAATTACTCATATCTCAACTCTTATCCCTTTCCACCCCACCCCTAAAAAGCCTTCCCCTTATTGCTTATCTTCCCATAACATACTTACTCATTCACCAGAAAATGCTTAAGTGAGGCTATAGAGACAGCTTAGGACCTAAAGAGTCTGCCTTAAACACATGAATACCCAAGTTAGATCCCTAAAAACCTATGTTAAAACAAAATACAGCAAAACAGGCATGGTGACACACACTTGTAAATCTAGCACTGGAGAGATAGGCAGATTCCTGCAGCTGATTAGTCAATCTACATACAGTTCCAGGTCCATGAGACCCTGTCTCTAAAATGATATGTACCTGAAGAACATGAAATTATCCTCTGAACCCCACACATGTGCATACATACCGCTATATATTAGCATACATGTACACACAAATGGCTACAGTTAGGCTGGAGACAAGACTCAGGGCCATAAGCACTGATTGTTGGGTCCAGGGTACAGTCCCCAGCACCTACAGTGCTTCCTGATCATCTATTAACTCTGTTTTAGGGCATCTATGCCCTCTTCTGGCCTCCTCAGGCACTGCACATATAAAATACACAGACATATAGAAAAAACAATAACCTTAAATTATAAATTTTTTAATGTGCTGAAGGGTATAGGTGCAAATGAATATTTCCATGAGTTTGCCCAACTCAGAAATGGGTCTAGTCAGTCACAAGATGAACCAAGTTTCTTACCATTGATCAGAAAGAAGAAGGCTCCAGTTTCATTTGCCACAGCTCGGGCTATCAGGGTCTTCCCTGTCCCAGGAGGCCCATACAGCAAGATTCCCCGAGGAGGCTGAGGACAACAAAGTTCAGTTAGGGTCAGAAGTTTACCTTCCCCCACCTTCCATTCTAAACTGGCTTGACTAGAGCTCTAGTGAGGGGTGAGCATCAGGGCTCTACACTGATACCATTAAGAAAAGGCCTTTGGGGGCTGGTGAGATGGCTCAGTGGGTAAGAGCACCCGACTGCTCTTCCAAAGGTCCGCAGTTCAAATCCCAGCAACCACATGGTGGCTCATAACCATCCGTAACAAGATCTGACACCCTCTTCTGGAGTGTCTGAAGACAGCTACAGTGTACTTACATATAATAAATAAATCTTAAAAAAAAAAAAAAAAAAAGAAAAAAAGAAAAGGCCTTTGGTGTCTAGGGGGATGGCTCAGCATTTAAGAGCACTGGCTATTCTTCCATTGGTTGTGGCTGACAACCACCTGTAACTCCAGTTCTCGAAGATCTATCTGAAGTAGTCTTCTGGTTTCTGTAGACACTGAAAGCTTGTGGTGCACACATATACATAACAGAACTGACAGCCACACCCACAAAATAGTAATTAAAAAAAAAAAGAACAAGCCTTTGAGATCCATTTATAAATCCCAGCTGAGGAGGGAAGGAAGGACTGCATACTTGAGGCCAGAATGATTTACAATGGGAGACCAAAGAAAAGCAAAAGAGCCAGATGTGGTCTGAACCCTCATCCCAGCACTCCAGTCAGAGGCAGGCAGTTTGAGGCTAACCTGGTCTATACAGTACACAGGGAACCCTGTCTGAACCTCCCCAACCCCTCTGCTGCCCCAAACAAACACACACACACACACACACCTCAGAAATAAATAATAACTAATCATATACACTGTTACTGAAAAAAAGTGATGCCAGAAAGCTAGTAACATTTATAAATGCAACTTGCATAGGAGACTAATAATGAACAACCTTTTAAAAAGTCACACCTAGGGACTTTAAAAACTGGAAGGATAGTGAAAAACAAGTTATTATGCCAAGGGCTCAATTTCTGACAAACCAGGATGCAAGTTATTTACTAAAACAAGGTCAGATTTTCAGGGTTAGAGTTCTTCACTCATATAGTCAACCTTCTAGGACAGTGGTTCTAAATCTGTGGGTCATGATCACTGGAAAACACCTATTTTTGATGTCTTAGGATCCCCCAATCATTTTTGTTGCTACTTCATAACTCAAATTTTGCTACCTAGTGGTGTCTTAGTTCCTAAGACTACCAGAAATATGTAATTTCCAATGGAGATATCTTACAGATTGAGAACCGTTGTTTGATGATGTGATGTGCTATCAGGTTAGAATGTTTTTTTTTAAAAAGATTTATTGTTTATATGTATGTATGTGAGTACACTGTAGCTGTCTTCAGATACACTAGAAGGGGACATCAGACCCCATTACAGATGGTTGTGAGACACCATGTGGATGCTGGGAATTCAACACAGGACCTCTGGAAGAGCAGTCAGTGTTCCTAACTGCTGAGCCCTAGAATGTCTTATTTTCAATCACGGTTTCTCTCCTAAAATATCACACAAACAGGACTTCTTTGTGTAACCCTGGCTGTCCTGGAACTCTCTCTGTAGAAATGACTGGCAAGCCTCAAATTCACTGGTGCACCTGCCTCTGCCTCATGAGTGCTGTGAATGAAGGTGTGTCTTTTTTTCTAAAATAATCAACTGCAACTTCTCTTGGAAATTGTCTGCAACCTTATCCACAAGACACTGAAACTGCTCTCAATGAAGACAAAACCACTTGTATGCTTACTAGGCAAAGTAGTCACTTCAACTTTAGTGTTCTATTACATAGAAAAGGTCAAAAAACTATATTCTAGACAGGTGGTTCTCAAATATTTAACTCAGGATCCTAATACTCCATTAATAATCTTTTATTGAGTAATGCTCTACAAAATTTGGCAAAATTAGTTAAAATTTTAATAGGATTCATGAGATAAGAACTGTTTAAGTATATTATGTATGTGTGTACATGCATACATATGGCAGTCTACAGCTCTAACGAATTTAGAGACTTCTATAAACCCAGATTATTACTGCCTCTTTATGCCATTTATAGCAATCACACCACTGATTATACCATAAGCTGCATGTTAGACTCCCCACAGACCTTAGGATACTCACCTTTACACCAATTGCCTTAAAGAGTGCAGGATGTCTCAGTGGCAGCTCCACCATCTCCTTTATCTGAGCTAGCTGCTTCCTGCAACCACCGATGTCATCATAGCCTACTTCATTCAAGGATTCCTCCTCATCCTGAATACAGAAGAGTACAAAACAAACAAACAAAACCGCACAGAAATGGTATTGTCAGCAAAAATACAATTTCTCCAAATCCTCCCACTATTTGGTGTGGAAAAAACTATGCTGTGTGAGAAGATTCTCTTCTACAGGGATCTAGTCTTTTTTTTTTTTTGGTTTTTCGAGACAGGGTTTCTCTGTGTAGCCCTGGCTGTCCTGGAACTCACTTGGTAGACCAGGCTGGCCTCAAACTCAGAAATCCGCCTGCCTCTGCCTCCCGAGTGCTGGGATTAAAGGCCTGCGCCACCAGGCCCGGCTAGGGATCTAGTCTTAAGCCAGGAACATGCCTGTAAATTCTGTACCTGGAAGGAGGCAGAAACTGAATGGGAGGCCAGCTTCAGCCACATAGTGAGTTCCAGACAGCTTATACAGCAATACCCAGAGTCAAAGGAAAACAAAACAAAGCAAAAACCCCGAAACCCTGCTCTCACAGTCCTTAGTTTTCCTGAAAAGGGGCCTCGCGGGGCGGTGGTGGTGCGCGCCTTTAATCCCAGCAATTGGGAGGCAGAGGCAGGCGGATTTCTGAGTTCGAGGCCAGCCTGGTCTACCAAGTGAGTTCCAGAATAGCCAGGGCTATACAGAGAAACCCTGTCTCGAAAAACCAAAAAAAAAAAAAGAAAAGAAAAGAAAAGAAAAGAAAAGAAAAGAAAAGAAAAGAAAAGAAAAGAAAAGAAAAGAAAAGAAAAGAAAAGAAAAGAAAAGAAAAGAAAAGAAAAGAGGGGGGTCCCTACAAAAGCTCAAGCTGACCCACACAGGACTGGGTTCATCAGTACCCCATCCTGAATGGAGTGGAGGTGAGGGAGGGGTCATAAGGGACCCCTGAGGAGTGGGGCAGCAAGTGAACCCTGCCACCAGACAGAAAAACTGGTAAGGTTGAGTGAACCCAAACACCATGAAACCCAGAACTGTGAACAGTAGGACTGGAGCCAACTCCCTGCCTAACTATCTGCTCAGGACCATGGCAGTCAGTCACACAGCATGAAGTTCGCTATACATATGAGTAATCTTGATAGGCCCTGGGCATTCAATTCAGCCATAGGGTATTGTTTTCCTCAAAAGGTTTTTAATCTCTAGTTCACCCTGAATAAGGTATACACATTCACCATCAAATAAAGCAGTTTGGACAAGCAAGGACCTCTTCAAAGATCTCTTCGGGGAGGTAGGGGTGGAGGGGTGGTTGCTTCATATCAAACCCTAAATGTCCAGGAGGACTTCTCTCTTCCAGCCCCCCCCCCCATATTCTCAGCACTCATTCGGAATCAAACTGGGTCCCACTGGTCCCAGGTGCTGCCTTCCCCCACTTTGCTGCCTGGCAAGTGGATGGATGCGGCACACCAGTGGTGCCTGGGCACACAGGAGACCAAAACCACAGCAGTAGTCCCAACTCCACTGTTTTCCATTTGGAAAAAACAGCCTGGGAACCCCATTACAGACTGAGTTCTACCTCCTGTGAGTGGTGTGTGCCAGACAAGCAGCCTGGCACTGAGGAGCTGGAACACAGACTACTCCTTAGTGGTGGTATAGCCACTGCTAAGCTACAGCTGTTCAATAACCTCCCCCCACAGGACCAATTCTAAACAAACTGAGTGGGCCACCAAAGGGGGGGTGGCGCTGGAGAGATTAGGGGTTAAGAGCACTTCCAGAACACATGGGTTCAATTCCCAGTACCCACATGACAGCTCACAACTGTCTGTAACTCAGGTCTCAGGGGACACACACACGAGGTTCACTACCCATTCATGTAAATAAAGGTTTGAAAAAAGTTCTGAGAGTAGGAAGACTTTTGAAGGGGATTGGTAGAATTTTGCACACAGTGGTACAATGAGAGTTCCACACCAGACAGAACAACATAGTGAGACCCTGTCTCAAAACAAACAAGGGGGTGAGGTTGATAGGAACATGATCAAATATGGCCATGTGAGTGCATGTGAACCCAGGTCCCCTTGAAGAGTAGTAGCCAGTGCTCTTAACCACCAAGCCACAGCCCATTCACATTTCTGAGACAGAACCTCACTTCAGAGACCATCATTCTAGACTTAAACTTACAATATTCCCACCTCCACCTCCTAAGCATTAGGATTATTGGCATATACCACCACATGCAGTGTCAATCATTTATTTACATCTTTTAGACTTCATCTTAAATTCATGGAATTAGGTTCTTTCAAGAAATAATTAGGTGGTTTCCTACTTCCATTAAGGACATCTAATCTCCAGAAGTATTCAGTTTGAGACGCAACGTGAATACTACCCAAGTGGTAATGGTTTGGGAGATGAGGATGTATTTCAGTGGCAGAGTACTTACCTAACATGCACAAGGCCCTGGGTTCAATTCCCAGCACCACAAACAAAAAGCAAAGTAAGCCAGGCATGGTGGCACACGCCTTTAATCCCAGCACTTGGGAGGCAGAGGCAGGTGGATTTTGAGTTCGAGGACAGCCTGGTCTACAGAGTGAGTTCCAAGACAGCCAGGGCTACACAGAGAAACCCTGTCTCGAAAAACCAAAAAAATAAATAAATAAATAAAACCATGAACTGGGATTAGGGAGTAACTCACCTCTCGCTTGATTGGCTCCCCCTCACAGTGGATCACTGTGTCTGGAGCAACAATACAGTAAGGGCTGGGATCTGTCTCTACAACTTTGAACTCCACAGCACGCATCCCACCCCGGACAAGAAAAATATCTCCTATAATACAAAGCAATACAAGTGCAATTAGAGGTGTCAAGTACAGATCAGAAACTTCTCTAGACCACATGATCTAAAATACAAAGCTCAGTAGCTATTACTTATGCATTCCTTCCCTACGCCAGGCAATACTAAAACACAACTCCATATTATAGTCCTGTTATAAACAGCCTAAGCTTTCACTACAACCAGCGATGGTAGAGCTGTACACTTTCAACTTGACAGCAACCACATTATCATCTTTCAGAGACTCATGAGAACTGCTGACTATCCTAGAGCACTGAAGGGAGGTAAGAGAGCAGACAACTGAGTATGTGTGCAGGTTATAGCTATATATACTCACACATAAGAAAATAACATGCAACTGTTACAAAGTTTACTCAAGTAACAACTGCTCTTAAGCTCAGTTTCTCTCACCTTTACGGATGGGTCGATAAGCTTCCAGGAAGTACGGCTTAAGGTACACCTCAAAGAGATTGCCAGTGATGCCTTCCACTGTGTCATCGATGGGTAGAACGTGGATACGTTTGCCATACTTTACATCAGGGCATGGCTGGATGCTGAGGATGACAAGCAGACACCACACTGGTAAACCACACTGCAGCCCCAAGCACCGGGTGTCCGAAAGGGTCTGGCATAGACAGCTGATGGCAAGCGAAAGAGAAAAGGCAGGGATGGCCTTAGGTGAAGAGGAGGAGGAAAGCAGGGTGGGAGAGAAGGCAAAGGAACAGCCAAGCAGAACTAAGACAGGTCACAGTCACAATGAGGTAACAGAAGTCCACCCATCACGAAGCCAAAATTAAGAGTATTTGGAAGCCCCACATATGCACATTCCTATCACTGGAGTCTTCAATACAGAAGATTCAACAATGATAATCCTTTCTAGCTAGTGGCAACCATCTCCTGTCTCTCAGAAGAACTGAGATTACTGTGAATAAAAGTATGTGCTATCATGTCTAGTCTTCTAGTTAATATTAATATTCCAGTATTACCGGGAGGAGGGGGAACAAGGTTTTACAACCGAATCAAAAATAAAATTTCTGACTGGGCAGTGGTGGCGCACGCCTTTAATCCCAGCACTTGGGAGGCAGGCAGATTTCTGAGTTTGAGGCCAGCCTGGTCTACAGAGTGAGTTCCAGGACAGCCAGGGCTACACAGAGAAACTCTGTCTTGAAAAAAAAAAAAAAAAAAAAAAATTTTTTTTTCAACTACAATATCAAAACACCATGAGAAAGCTAAGCAGTCTAAAGAAGAAAGTACGTAAGACATAGTATGACTTCATTAAAAAGATTTCAGAGACTGAAAAGTCCTGACCAGGTAACTACAAATTCTGGAAGCCTCATAACTAACTGGGTACAACAGCCAAAAATCACTCATACCACAGCAGTCCTAGTCAAGTTATAAACTACACTCCTTTCTCCTAGGTTTATTATCTGTTTTGCCTTTTGGAGACAGACCCTCAGTATAAAGACCATGTTAGCCTGAACTCAGACTCCGTCACCCAAGTGTTGGAATTAAAGGCATGCACCACCACCAAGCCAGGATTAGGTTTATTTATTTATTTTTTAAAGATTTGTTATTTTATCTAAGTACACTGTAGCTCTCTTCAGACACACCAGAAGAGGGTGTCAGATCTCATTACAGATGGTAGTAAGCCACCATGTGGTTGCTGGGATTTGAACTCAGGACCTTCGGAAGAGCAGTCAGTGCTCTTAACAGCTGAGCCATTTCTCCAGCCTCAGGTTTACTTATTTTTAAAAGAATTCCTTCCTATTCACATTTCCATTTTATTTCAGCACCATTACAAGCCATTAAGCAGTCACAGCATTATGATCAGTAGATATACTGTAGATACATCTGTGTATCATTTAGTAGCTATATATCCTCATTCAATGTCTCCAACCCAGTTATGAGGAATTATACTCCCCAGTTGGAAAAACATTTTAAAAGGCATCAAGAAAGCTATTTGTGGGCTGGAGAGATGGTTCAGTGGTTAAGAGCACTGGCTGCTTGCTCTTCCAGAGGTCGTGAGCTCAATTCTCAGCAACCACATGGTGGCTCACAACCACATCTGTAATGGGATCCAATGCCCTCTTCTGATGTGT
The DNA here is from genome assembly GCF_900095145.1 of Mus pahari. Classification (NCBI taxonomy): domain Eukaryota; kingdom Metazoa; phylum Chordata; class Mammalia; order Rodentia; family Muridae; genus Mus; species Mus pahari. The sequence goes on from NC_034611.1 coordinate 47,808,397, forward strand.
CTGAAGAAAGCGGACAGTGTACTCATAAATGAAATAAATAAATCTTAAAAAAAATAAATAAATAAATAAAAGGGAGGGAGGGAGGGAGGATGGAGGGAGAAAGAAAGAAAGAAAGAAAAGCCAGCCAGCCATTTATCCTAAGGACCATGCAGGGATGGATTCTCAAGTCTAGAAAGGCAATGCAACCTACACCCAGCCCTGGAAACATCAGTCTTCCCATGACCAGGTGGATTTCCTAAATCTGCAGCTGCCTAGGACTCCATCCTGGTTATAATGCAGGGGGAGACGGTGTCTATAATGCAGACTGTGTCTGGTCTCATTTCTAAGAGGTTAAGGATCTATATCCACCACCTTCATACAAACCTGATGACATCTCCTAGGCGAACTCGGAGGTTATTCCGAACAACTCTATTCATTCGAATCTTCTCATCAGAACATGTGTCATCAGAAAGAACAATGCATACAGCTTCCCGTCTTTTCTTTCCTTTTAGCAACACCGTGTCACCTCGGAACAACTGTAGTTCATCCATCTTGGGCTAAGAAAGAAAAAACAAAGGTTAAGGACTTTGGGTCACTGACTTTTAGATAAGAAGAATTCCATATAAACCCCACTTTATCCATCACTGCAAGAAAAGTAAAGACTGGACTGGACACCCAACTTACCTGGGACAAGGACACCACACTGTTATCTTCATTGATGGCTTCATCAACAATTAACCGATTGGGACGGTTCTTCTGTTTGAGAATGGCTGTTGATAAATCATCACCTTTTGAACTAGAAGGAAAAATTGAAGTTAGACCTAATAGATGCTAAGTTAGACCTAATAGATGCTTACCACCAATGCTAAGATTCACTAAGGAAAGAATGGATAGACAAAGCTAAAGGAAATCCAGATAAGCTCATGATGAATATAGCCAGCATTTATTTCATTCCCATTCCACATCTTAGTATTTTGAGTGCTGCTCTTCCAATCTGTTAGGTCCCAAGTGATCCTATGCCAACATAGGGAAACTGGCCAAAGAATATTAAAAGATATAACGAAAGTAAAGGCTCAAAAGCAACCAATATGGGGCTGGAGAGATGGCTCAGCGGTTAAGAGCACTGACTGATCTTCTGAAGGTCCAGAGTTCAAATCCCAGCCACCACATGGTGGTTTACAAGCATCTGTAATGAGATCTGACGTCCTCTTTTGATGTGTCTGAAGATAGCTACAGTGTACTTACATATAACAATAAATAAATCTTTTTTTTTAAAAAAAGCAACCAATAAAAAATTAGTCTTACAGACTCTTAGATTCTACAGAACAGGGTGCTACAACAAGACCTAATAGGTCTAAATTCCAAATCTACCAATACTTAATTGTGATCTCACTTAAGTTAGTTAACCTGGCTGGACTTTGATTTCCTCAATTGTAAAACTGAGACTGTAAGGGCTGGTGAGATGGCTCAGTGGGTAAGAGCACCCAACTGCTCTTCCGAAGGTCCAGAGTTCAAATCCCAGCAACCACATGGCGACTCACAACCATCTGTAACAAGATCTGATGCCCTCTTCTGGAGTGTCTGAAGACAGCTACAGTGTACTTACATATAGTAAGTAAATAATTCTTTTAAAAAAAAAAATTGCCGGGTGTGGTGGCGCACGCCTTTAATCCCAGCACTCGGGAGGCAGAGGCCGGCGGATTTCTGAGTTCAAGGCCAGTCTGGTCTACAAAGTGAGCTCTAGGATAGCCAGGGCTATACAGAGAAACCCTGTCTCGAAAAACCAAAAAAAAAATAAAAAAATAAAAATAAAAAAAAAATAAAAAATAATTGAGACTGTAAGACCTATCTCAATATTCACTCTTACATTTTTGAGACAAAAAAAGTAAATGTTTTCATAATGTCTTATACATGATCATCATGATTAATTCCAGAGCTTTGAAGAAGTTCTTTTTGTTTTTTGTTTTTTTTTTTAAAATTTATTTATTTACTATATTTAAGTACACTGTAGCTGTCTTCAGACACTCCAGAAGAGGGCATCAGATCTCACAACGGATGGTTGTGAGCCATCATGTAGTTGCTGGGAATGGAACTCAGGACCTTTGGAAGAGCAGTCAGTGCTCTTAACCTCTGAGCCATCTCTCCAGCCCTTAAGTTCTTCTCTTACTGCCTGTTTCCCAAGGGAATTAAATGAGCCAGACAAGGTTCAAAGAGGCTATGCTTAACCAAGCAAGCCTCAGAACAACAGAACACAATTCTTAGCAGTATCCACCCCCCAAAATACACCTGATGAACCTAGAGCATCCCCTAGTATCACAAAATAAAGAACATACAAGAAGCAACACACAAGAGGATAAAAACACATCTAAAATCTTCACAAAGAGGATTGACTCAACTCAAAAAGAGCTTCCTAGCATTTCTGCAAAAGCCCAATTGTTAATTCGTAAACAAAATAAATTTTGAAAACTGGTAAAATTCAAATTCTTCTCACTTAAGAGACTAAGTTGCCCTTTTTTGTTTGGTTGGTTTGGTTTTTCGAGATAGGGTTTCTCTGTGTAGCCCTGGCTGTCCTGGAAATCACTCTGTAGACCAGAGAAATCCGCCTGCCTCTGCCTCCCAAGTACTGGGATTAAAGGTGTGCGCCACCACGCCCGGCCTAAGTTGCTTTTTAAAGTTTATCTCCATGTATTAGTTTTACGTGATGGGTTTCACTGACACTATCACACATGCATGTATTTTATATTAAGCTCATAGCCCCCCTTTGTTCTTCTCCCACTGATCCCCTTCTTCCTAGCAACTGCCCTTCTTTCTTGATTCTGTTTTGTGTCTGTGACCCAATTAGTTTAAGGGTTTACATGACGAGGGGTTATTTACAGGAACAACTTAACCAGTAGTTATACTACTTTAGGAAGTATGTCCCTTTACCCAAGAAACCATGAGCTGCCTGTAACTCCAGAGGGACTGGTAGGACCTTGTGAGTTTTCCTCAAGCAAGTAATTTTCAATCAATTTCCTAGACAGTGATAGTAATTTTTTTCTTTCTACATTTATGTCTATCTGTCTGAGTGTATGTATGTATATATGTATGTACATATGGTATGGTATGGTAGTTGCTCTCTCCTTCCACTGTGTGGATTCAATGGACTGAACTTAGGTCATCAGGTCTGGCAGCCTTTATCTACTAAATCATATTTTTGGCATCAGTGTCATAACTAGCTCATTTCTAGCCTTCACTTACTAGACTCAGTGGACTCTCCATTTGAAAAGTTACTTCTGGCCAGGCACGGTGACACAAGCCTTTAATTCTAGCACTTTGGAGGCAGAGGCAGGCAACTATCTCTTGAGTTCAAAGACAGAGTTCCAGGCCAGGAATATAGTAAGAGACCCTAGCTTGCCAAAAAGAAACCAACCAACCAAGCAAAAAACATTTTTCAAGGTTTGAGAAGCATTCACTGAAACAGAGGTAAAACAATGGAAAAAGCAAACGAAAGGGAGAGACTATTTCTTCAACAAATTAATGAAAATCCAGGCACAGCGTGGTCCATGCCTGTTATCTCAGTAATTGGCAAAAGGCTTCAAATCAGCCTGACCTGCATAGCAAGACTGTTTCAAGAATAGTAGTAATCATAAATGCATGTCTACAAAGCACTTCAGGAGCTGAGGTGAGACAGCAAAATCAAACAAAAAAGCACTGCCACGGGAAATAGCTTACCTCACTTACTTTGTTATTTAAGAAAGGGTTCTGTTATATATAGCTCTGCCTGGCTATGTAAACCAAGATGACCTTGAACTTGCAGTGATCCTCCTGTCTCTACTAGAATCACAGGCATGCATCCCCACACTCAGCTATGCTGTTACATCTCTAACCATTACTTTATAGGGTAATGGGAGGTAATAGGAGTAATAGGGTAATGGGAGTTTCCTTAGCTCTTGTTGATTCACAAAATAAATGTGTGTAAATCCACCAAATTTTCTACCGGCCCATATCTATGACAGTATCTTCCCCCAGAAGATACTGCTCATCTTGTTTAATTTACAGGAGTGCCTCAAGTCATCACTTTGTATTTTATTCTCAAAGGGGCTTTTCAGGACAACCTCCATCCAATCCACCTACCAGTCCAGACCCTGGCCTACAGTTGATTAGTAGGCCCTTAAAGTCCTGCAATTCTCCAGCTACCTGTGGGGATTACAGCTGGTACCTCCAACAGAGCAGAGGGCAACTCCAGCTCTCTGTTCTTTAGGGAATCTCCTGTCATCTGCATGACTCAGGTCCTTTCTACAACTCAAAGACCACAAAAGGAACTTGGAAATCCAGGTAAGAACCACCACAATGAAGGGAGAAGCTGCCTATGATGCCAGATTTCAAGAATTCTAATTTAAAAAAAAAAAAATCTAGATATAAGTGGGGCACACTGTGACATTCCTGTAACATTCCTGGGAGGTGGTGGCAGCAAGACTAGTTCAAACACAGCCTTGACTACAAGGCTGAATTTGAGGTCAATTTGGTCTACATGAGTCCCTGATATCAAAAAACAAAACACAGGGCAGTGGCAGCTCACACCACTAGTCCCAACACTTGGGAGGCAGAGGCAGAAAGACCTCTCTTGAGTTTGAGCCTGGTCTACAGAGTGAATTCCAGGACAGCCAGGGCTACACAGAGAAACTCTGTCTCAAAAAAACAAAAAAGAATTTTAACTTAAAAAAAAAAAAAATTGAAAGACTGACAAGAGTATTTTAAAAGTGTATTTTGTTGTTTTTTGAGACAAGGGCTCAATATGTAGACTCCCAGTGTAGCGAGCCTAGTAACGTGCTATTCTGCCTTTCTTTCAAATTCTGGGATTATACATGTACACAATACCACCCATCTTAGCTATTTAAAAAAAAAAATAGTCCTTTTAACCAAACAACTGAGTGAATACTTCATCCCAAGGAAATGAAACCTGCAACACTCCAAACACCCAATGGCCTCAAAACAGCGGGATTTGTATATTTTCCTACACTTGTTGGTTTTTTCCCTATTTGTATTTGTATGGGGAGCCCTAGTTTCTAACTAAATGGGCTGAGGTGGCTAGGTTTTATTTAATGCTTTCTAAAAGATGAAGGTGGGGCTGTAAGAGTCCAGAGACTCAACGTAGATGCTTGGGGAAAGAGATGTGTTTAGTTTGAAGAGTTCGGCCAACTCTAACCTGCAAGCTCTCAAAGCTAAGATACAAAGAGTAAAAACAATTCGGATTCTAACTTGAGCGCCTTAAAATAAAAGAAAAACAACTCCTTTCTAGCCACCTCCGATCGTAGCAAAAACAAAAATATATACGCAAAGCAAAACACTAACGAAAAAGGAAAAACCTAGGTAAAACTTCCGGGTGTTTACACCAAGCCTACCCCGGTGAAAAACTGCCATCAGAGACAGGCATGACCTGCTCTCTCCCGGACAGCCCCTCACCACACGTAGTTCAGAAGATGCCAACTTCCCGCAGCGACACCGTCCCAGATCCGCCGAGCCCCGGCCGGCTTCCCCAGGTCTCCCGGCCCGGCCTTCCTTCCTTCCCTAGAGTCTCGGGGCTCCTGAGGCCTTCACGTGGCTCCAAGTCCACGCCCACTGGGCCCGGTCGGGGCCTCGGGCTTGCAGTGTTTTCCCTGCTCAGGCTCAGGGTCTTCCGCGTGTGGTCGGCGACATGGCCGACCGGCGTGCCGGCGCCGAAGGTCTCCACGCGGGGAGTATGGACCCCAAGGCCGGACTAGGCCGGGGCCGCCGCGCCGAGGGAGCTCCTCAGGCCGGCCGTCGGGGCCTGCATGACACAGCACCATCTTGTCCAGGCTCCGACCCGGGCCCGGCGCGGACCCGACCTAGGGGGCGCGCGGGTGCACAGCCCGGCCGGCCCGAGGCCCTCCCTCGTCCCCGGCCTCTCCTTCCCTCCCTCTCCCTCCCGGCCTAGACTCTCCGAGACGCGGCCGGACCGGGGCCTACCCAGCACGGCGGGTCCCACGGGGCGCGCCCCCGCGGGCGGCCGGGCGCGCGCAGACACTCACTCGGCTCCAGAGGCCATGGCGCGCGCCTCTCCCGGTCGGCGGCTGTGGCGGCCTGAGGGTAACGGCTACGAGAAAGGCAGGCGACCGACTAGGCCCGGGCTGGACTCGCTCAGGCGGAGGAGCAACAGCAGTGACAAACCCGCAGGCAGCCTCCCTCTCGCTTCCTCCCAGCGGCACCGGGGCGGCGGGCGGGCGGCGGGCGGGCGGGCGACGCTAGCTCCTAATCCGCGAGGGGGGCAGCGACTAATCAAACGACGGCTGCGAACGCTTCGCGGAGACTGAGCCGAGAAAAGCCGAATCATCGGAAGGAAAGCTGCTCTAACCCCAACCAATCAGCGCCGGCCTTGGGACTCGTGCCCGCCTCTCCGGGCCTCTCCCCAGCAACCCGCAGACCATAGCCAATCGGAAAATTCGTCTGTGGCCTGGCCCCGCCTCAAGGCTGCAACACGCCTAGTAACGCCACGTCAATTGGCCGCAGCACTACGCTTCCTCGACGGATAGGGAGTCTCGACCAATCGAGAAAAGCAATAGGCCAGATCCTCTGGTAAAACCAGAGTCTTTATCCCTCCGAGGAGGCCTCGCCTACTTGGCTTCAATTGATTGGCTCCTTAGTTTATAAGCAGCTGGAAGGACCTCGCACAAAGGCCTGAACCCTTATTAGTTTAGTTGGGTTGTAATAATAGCCCACATTGTTCATTTCTCGCCAATCCTAGGGATCCTCTTACTCCACCATACTAAAATCCTTCATGCTCCTTTAAAACACTGGTTCCAACGAAGGGCGTGGTTGATGGGGTAGGTCTGTACTTTTAGTAGTTGGGAAGCTGAGGCAGGAAGACTAATAGATCAACCCAGGATACAAGACCTTTTCTGAAAAACAAAACCAGGTCGGCGTGGCTAGTCCCAAACAGTATCTCAATAAGATGTAAAAGCAATGTGGTGGCCCTTGCTCTTAATGTCAGCGCTTCGGAGGCAGGCAGCTGTGAGTTTTGAGTCAGCCTGATCTATAAAAAAAAAAAAAGAGTTCCAGCCAGCCCAGCCAGAGCTACAGAGTGAGACCCTGTCCCAAAACGAATTAGATAAAATTTCTTAAAAAGTAAAATAGCTGGGTATGGTGGTGTATATCCTAGATCCCAGTACTCCAGAGGCTAAAGGCACATTGAAAGTTGAAGCCAGCTAATGCTGCATAACTAAACTCCAGTCTACAAAAAAAACAAAAAACCTAGCTCTCCCCCACCGCACCCCCTATTCTTCTCTGGACCCTAGTTCTGAATCAGTGCCCCAGCTCTTACTCCACCCTATTGCCATTGCACTCTCCTGTAATCACACAGGTTTTGCAGTCTCTCAGGGCTTGGGAGTACATACTCCTTACTGTAGAGTATAAATATTATCTGGGGAGGGAGAGCACTGAGGTTCATGGAAGTCAAGGACAACTGCAGAACACGCAGAAATGGAGTAGTGTCCAAGAGCAAGAAAATCAACCAGGTCTGTGACTTAAGGTCCTTGTGTCCCAAAAGACAATTCATTGGCTTTCATTATAGTCAAAAGATGGTTGGTTGGCTCTGGGTGGCATCCTGACTCAATTCACCCTTCACCTCCTACCCACTCAGACTGCCTGAGAGATGTTTCTACAGATGGAGTTACTCTGAGAAACATCTCCCCACCCCCAGCTTCATTTTTGTTTTAATGTTTTTAAGACGGGGCCTCTCTACATAGCCCTGGCTGTCCTGGAACTCACTATGTAGAGCACCTGCCCCTGCCTTCCAAGTGCTGGGATTAAAGCCAGGTACCACATGTCCCCACCATCTTAAGTATCAAGTTCCACTCTTCCTTAGGAGGCCTGTCCAGATCACTCTCCAGACCTAACTTTCTTCCCTGTCACCTAGCATAGATTCCTAGGGCTTTTGGCTGTGTTTTTAGATAACATAGCTAGAGAGATGGCTCAGGTTAAGAGCATGTAATTGCTCTTCCAGAGAACACAGGTTGGATTCCTAGTACCCATGTCAGGTGGTTCACAACAGCCTGTAACTATAGCTCAACACCTCTGTCCTCCAAGGGCACACACACACATACAACTTAAAATAAACAATTCAAATTTTTAATAATAACTTAAAAAGGACTAAGCCACTGCTTCCTCAGGAGGATTAACGTAGCCTTTTCTTCAGACTCGTATCTCAAGCTCTCATGGTAGATGGTAGGATGGGGAAAGGGTAGGAATGGGGATTTATATGAGAAACTGCAGTTTAGTCCCCAGAATCCAACCTACCAAAAAGACAATGGGAAGGAAGAGGGGAGTTAGGGAGACAGGGAAGGCAGACAGAAGACGGACGTTGGAAATAGAGCATCTTAAACAGCCAATACCTAACTAGCTTGCCATGAGCCTTCCTTCCCATTCAACTATGTGTAGTGAACAGATAAGACATAAAGAGAAGCTGGGCAGTGGTGGTGTGCACCTTTAATCCCAGCACTTAGGAGGCAGAGGCAGATGGATTTCTCAGTTCGAGGCCAGCCTGGTCTACAGAGTGAGTTCCAGGACAGCCAGGCCTACACAGAGAAACCCTGTCTCCAAAAACCAAAAACAAACAAAAACAAAAACAAAAAAAGACATAAATAGAAGATTTTACTCGACACACACAAGAGAAAAAGGAAGGAAGGAAGACGGGGAGGGAGGGAGGAAGGAAGAAAAGTGCCATGAGCAGACAGTGATTGGCTCATGGAACCATTCTGGAACTAGACTGGCAGTAAGTAGATCAAGGTTCAGAGGACCAGCCTCAATGAGTGAAGGAGTTACTTAGAAACAATCAGTTCTAGCCATTCTCCAAAGAGGATAAGGCAGAAGAAAACAAAACAACAACAACAACAACAAGATATTCCAAATCCCTCCCCAGGGAAAGAGTCCACAGAGGCCAAAGTTCAAGATCCTGGAAACAAGGAAGCTAAAGGTCACAAGACTCCAACACCGAAGTCCCAAACTCCTCAAGGAAGGCTTCACGGTTAGGGGGATGGATCCAGCTCAAACAGGTTTCTAAATACAGTGGAAGAGATCTGAAAAACAAGAACGATGATGCTGAGAGTGAAAGACGACAGGGTTCGCATCCTTCCTTCTTCTGCTCCTCAGTTAGGTCTCAGAAGCACAGAACTCAAGCTCCCCAGCCCCACGCCAGCACTCAGCTCACCCGGCAGCATCCTCCTGTGGCAGCTGGCTGTGGGCCTCCCGCCAGAAAGCACTGGCCTCATTCTTCCGATCCAATCTTTTCAGAGTCTGAAGCAGGTAAAAGGAACCGTCTCTATTGCCTAGAGCCCCACCCCAAGGCACAAAGACTTAGAACCTAATAGGGCCTGAGGCACCATTTTTAAAAGAAAAAACCAGCCTAAGAGAGAGGACGTACCTCCTCTACACACACATGGAACCAGAACTGGATTATTTATAGCCAGCCTCTCCCAGAGACTACTGCCTGCCTAGTACGAAGTGTTCAACTGGCTGTCCCTACACAACCCATCCCCATCGTCCAGGTCTTTGTGTCTGAGGACAGTAGGGAGACCAGGGAGCTCTCAGGAGCCTTGCATACATGCTTGTTTGTATATGCACACATGGTACCTCCTCGGTATATACAGTACAACCCTATCCCTCCCTCCTATCTGGGAATACCATCTTTACACTTCTGTCCAAGTACATAACCTGTACTTGGACCTCCTGTACACAGCCAGTGTCATTCAAGTGAACATACCTGGGCATGTCTGCACACTGAGGAGGAAGTCATTTAAGGCTTTGGTATCCTGGCCACTGGCTACCCATTCCAGTCCACGACTGATCAGAGCAGCCACTCGAAGCTGTCTCAGTGCCACGTCAGACCTACACTTCTGCTCACAGCCAGAGCCTGCCCCCAGAGACCACCCAGGTCAGCAAGTATCTTCCCATTATCCCAGACACAGCCACCAAACCCCCAGTCCCCATTCTCCTTGTGTCCTCCCCAATTTATTATTTATTTATTTTTGGTTTTTTGAGACAGGGTTTCTCTGTACAGCGCTGGCTGTCCTGGAACTCACTCTGTAGACCAGGCTGGCCTCAAACTCAGAAATCTGCCTGCCTCTGCCTCCCAAGTGCTGGGATCAAAAACAAAAAACAAAAAAACAAAAAACAAAAAAACACATAGCCCTGGTTGACTCAGATTTCACTATGTAAATCAGGATGGCCTCAAACTCAGAGATCCCCTACTGGGAGTATTGGATTTAAAGGCATGTGCAAACCAGCATGCCCCCTGAAGTCTCCCAGTCTGAGGAATTGGGGTACAATGGAAAGGGAACCCACACACAACATTTTTCAGGAGTTTAGAAAAACTGACAATTTAAATTAGTCAGGCACAGTGGCAAACTCTTACATTGCCAGCACTTGGGGAGGGGAATCCAAGGTCGTCCTCTACTAAAATAGTAACCGTGAAGCCATCCCGGTCTACGGAAGACCCAGTTTAAAAAAAAAAAAAAAAAGCCGGGCGTGGTGGCGCAAGCCTTTAATCCCAGCACTTGGGAGGCAGAGGCAGGCGGATTTCTGAGTTCAAGGCCAGCCTGGTCTACAAAGTGAGTTCCAGGACAGCTAGGGCTATACAGAGAAACCCTGTCTCGAAAAACAAAAAAACAAAAAAACAAACAAACAAACAAACAAACAAAGCCGGGCGTGGTGGTGCACGCCTTTAATCCCAGCACTTGGGAGGCAGAGGCAGGCGGATTTCTGAGTTTGAGGCCAGCCTGGTCTACAGAGTGAGTTCCAGGACAGCCAGGGCTATACAGAGAAACCCTGTCTCGAAAAACCAAAAAAAAAAAAAAAAAAGAATATGAAATCACGGGCTGGTGAGTTGGCTCAGTGGGTAAGAGCACCCGACTGCTCTTCCGAAGGTCCAGAGTTCAAATCCCAGCAACCACATGGTGGCTCACAACCATCCGTAACAAGATCTGACGCCCTCTTCTGGAGTGTCTGAAGACAGCTACAGTGTACTTACATATAATAAATAGATAAATCTTTAAAAAAAAAAAAAAAAAGAAAAAAAAGAATATGAAATCACCTTGCTCTTTGTCCTCGGGCAGGGTCCGAAAGAGCAGCTCAAGGCACCTGAAGGAGGATAGAAATGCAGGGATAAAGAACCAAGCTCCGAAGGAAAGTAAGCCTCTAAGAATAAAGTAAACTATCCCATCCCAGTCAGGACATCGCCCTCGCGCCTCCCCACCCTCTGCCTCCCTGGACTCACTGGCTAAATTCACTAAGTGCCTCTTTCTGAGCCTTTAGTCGGGACCAGGCCTGGCCCTGAAGCAGGTGGGTGGCAGAGACCCAGACTGGGCAACACGGCAGTTCTTTGGTTCTTTTTCTGGCATTTTCCCACAAGGAGGACATCTTGGGAAGCAGAGACGAGGTACGGTTGAGCAGCTCCTCACACACAGTCAAAGCGTCTGAGGCTCGGCCTGCCTGGATCAGCGCTGCTGCTGCCTCCAGACACAACTCTGGCACACAGGGACCTAGAGAGGAGGTGGGTGGGGAGAACTGGGGTGGGAGGAGGGTACAGTGTCTTGAAGTTGCATGAGTCACCATCCCTGAGCTCTATCTCTACCCATGGCCCCAGTACCAAGCAGAGACCAAGTAAGGGGGTAAGGGGTGATCCCGACCCTCCCACCTCAGGGCCCAGAACCTTAGACACACACCTACCCTTGGCTCTGAGCCACCCAGCAACACTGCCAGCAGGTCCAAGTAATGCTCTGCAGCATCTTCTGCCCTGGAGAGTCGGTCACCCTGTGAGCGTCAAGGCCCCTGGCTCCCCAAAAAGGCTCCCGTGAGAATATTCTCTTGGCTAATGGAGGGATGCCTGAGCTCTAGAGCGTAAAGTGGAGAGCAAGGTCCGGGAGCTCCAACCTTGGCTCAGATCTTATCCCACAGATCTCATCCCATTTCAGGATGGATGGGGAAGGACACTTCCACATTTCTAAAGAAAGGGGTTACTGTCTGAGTAAGGACTCCACTTCAGGTCCCGCTGTAAGGCAGAAGGCTAAGAGTGGACACCTGTGTCTTGCCCATCGATGCTTTATTCACAGGGATAAGCAGTCATACTAGAGAAAGATGGGGGCTGGGACATGGTTAGCTGGATAAACTGCTTGTTATGCAACCATGATGACCAGAGTTTACAGCTCCAGTACCTTTCTAAAAACACAAGTACACTTTTTTTTTTTTTTTTGCTTGTTTGGTTGGTTGGCCTTTTGGCTTTCAAGACAGGGTTTCTCTGTGTAGCCTTGGCTGTCTGTACTGGAACTCACTCTGTAGACCAGGCTGGCCTCCAACTCAGAGATCAGCCTGTCTCTGTCTCCCAGGCACTGGGATTAAAGGCGTGCGCCAGCACCACCACTAGTGGGCAGCAATACACTTTAAAAAAAAAAAAAAAAGATTTGTTTACTGTAACTGTCTTGTTCACTGACACTCCAGAAGAGGGCACCAAATCCCTTTATAGATAGCTGTGAGATACCATGTAGTTGATGGGAATTGAACGCAGTACCTCTGGAAGACTAATCAGTGCTCTTAACTGCTGAGCCATCTCTCCAGACCTAAGTAATACATAATTTTTTTTTTTCTTTTTTGGTTTTTCGAGACAGGGTTTTTCTGTATAGCCCTTAGCCCTGGCTGTCCTGGAACTCACTTTGGCCTCAAACTCAGAAATCCGCCTGCCTCTGCCTCCCGAGTGCTGGGATTAAAGGCGTGTGCCACCACGCCTAGTTTAGTGCTACACATTTTTAAACACAACATTTGGGGTAAGGGAGGAGTCAGAGTCAGGCAAATCACAAGGTTTCAATGGCCAGCCAGTCTAGTCAAAACTACTGTACTCCAGGCTCACTGCAAGACCCTGTCTCAAAAAAACACAGCAGGCAGCAGAAGAGGAAGGCGCCTAACGTTGACCTCTGGCTTCTACACACCCCAAAATAGCAGAATGGGAGGTTCCTCCTGCCTCCCATTTATGCCAAAAATACCTAAAATTTTAGAGAGAGAGAGAAAGGCGTGTCCAGTGAAAGCCTGAGAAGTGGGAGGAGGGGCTCGGGCGAGCAGAGGGTCTATGTCACCTCCCCATCTGCAGGCATCGACTTGCTAGCAGGTGCTTGGCCTGGCTCCGTGTGCCACCATGAAGAGGAGAGGCTGGGTCAGGCTGTGGAAGTAGCAATTCTACTTCAATGAGACTTTTAAATGTTTCAGAACTGTGGGTGACACTCAAGGCCTAAAAAAGAACAGAAAAAAAAAAAAGTAAATCCTTGTGAACCTCACGCATCTGTATCCTCCTGCCTTGACGAGTCACAACCGCACCCCAGCAGTCCTCCACAAGTGTCCCCACCTGGGTGCTCCTCACCTCAACCAGCAGCTCCAGACTCTCCAGCTCTGCTGCTGTGTCTCCCAGCTGCCTATATACTCTGGAAGCCTCCAGAAGTGGAAGGGCACAGGTTGTTCCCACTTTCAGGGCTTCAGTCAAGTACAACAGTGCTCTCTGTGGATTTCCCTGTGTGAACAGGAAGATTCGAGTCTCAGCTACCCTCACAAGGCATGATGCCCAAGGTTTCCCCCAATTCTTAGGGCTTTATCTTTACCATCTTACGGAGGCACGTCCCCAGCGCCGTGTACACCTGGACTAACACAGACGGCGGACACAGACCTGAGGCTGCTTCATGCAGGCTGCTCTGTGCATGGGGTAGGTTCCCTGTGCTGAGCTCCTGGAAGCCTGGGGACAACCATGACACAGGCTTAGAAAAAAAAATTCATTAGGCAGGAAGCATGATGGGAAACAAGACCACAGAGAGTCTCCATGGAGGTATAGAGAGCATAAGACCAGAGGATGATTTGGGTTGAGAAAGGAGGGATGATTTGGGTTGCTAGACCTTGGCGGCAGGCAAATGCAGTCAGAAGGACACCCCTCAAACTCTCAGCATCCTGCAGAATCAGTGGGCCGTGTGACTCCTCAGCTGGAGGACTCCAGGATTTCAGCAGTAGTAGTAGATCCTCAGAGGTCTCAGTCTGGAGAAAGGCAGGTCAAGAGGCTCTAACCCTGTAAGCATCCCCTTTCTTGACAGTCTATTCCACCCAGTCTTTGAGCCCAAGAGTCCTTCTGATCACTGTTCCCCAATTGTGAGAGGAAGACAACTGTGGGGCAATAATATGGGCAGGAAGAGAACCCCTCCAAGGTGCTAACTGGAGTTCCCTGTCACTCATATGCCCAGGTGGACAGGTGACAAGGAACACGTCTGGTTCCTATGAGAAGACGGAGGCTGGGAGGCAGCGTTAGCACAGACCCAGGAGCTTCATCCTACTTGGATTCTTTGAGCTATTCTAAACATCGCACCCAAGAAAATCCCCCAACGTGGAGCGAGCCAGCACAAGGTCACTCAGAAAGTCTACTGGGCTTTTTTGGTTGGTTGGGGTTTTCGTTGTTAGCTTGGTTTTGTGTCTGTATGTGTTTTGGTTTGGTTTGTTTGTTGACAACCACGAGAGCAGCCTTCCCAGAATATAATGATGCTATAAGCAGAGAATGGTGGTGCAGGCTTATTGTCCTAGTGACTCAAATTCTAGATGCTGAAGCAAAAGGACTATAGGTTTAAAATCTTGAACCTTGGCTACAGAGTGAATTCAAGGCTAGGCTAGACTGGACAACTTACTAAGGTTCTATCTTCAAATAGAAAATAAAAAGAGTTGAGGACTGGGTGTGGTGGTCCACACTTATAAATCTCAGCACTGGAGAGGTGGCGCCAGGAGGCGTGCAGTAAGTAAGCCTGGATACATAGTAAGAGCCTGTCTCCAAAACAAAGTGGGCATTGTGGGCACACCTCTAATCCCAGCACTTAGGAGACGGAGGCAGGTGGGTCTTTGAAGCCATCCTGGTCTGTGTGTGTGTGTGTTGTAAAGTGCAAGCAGACTAGAGAAATGGCTCAGTGGCTAAGTGCACTTGTTCTTACAGCGGACCTAATTTTGGTTCCTAGCATCTACATGATGGCTCACAAAATGGTGGCTCTGTAACTCCAGTTCCAGGGGATGCAACCCCGTCTCTGACTTCCATGGGTACCAGGCACAAGCATGGTACACATACATATATTCAAGTCAAACACTCTAACACATAAAAATTACATTAAAAGAACGGGAAGATGGGCAGGAAGGGAAGGCGGAAGAGGTAGAGTCCTTGCTTAGCCTGTCTGAAGCCCTAGGAGACTTGGGGGGTGGGGAGGTCCATTCATCTTCTTTTCCCCAGTTACCTGGCTGCCATTTAGGGTTTGTAACAGCAGGGTCAGGTCCTGCAGGCGGTCAGTACTCATCCAGGAGACAGCTTGAAGGCTGGCCAGGCAGTGTAAGGCCGGCAGCAGCTCCGGTGGAAGGGGGTAAGCAGAAAGGACCGAGTGCCACAGCTCCTTGAGTCCCTGCTGTGACTTGAGCTCCAGGTGATGCTGGGCCTCCAGCACTGTAGAGCACAAACACACACACACACCCATCTCTCCTCTCCCTATACTCTCTGGGTTTTCCTTTCTGAAAGAGCCCAAAGACTACAATAATACACCTGCCCAGTCGGAGGAACATACAGAGGATTAGAAAAGGACATCTGTCTCCGTGGACAGATGTTCCTTTCACCCCGCGCCCCAGCCTCATCCCTAAATCCAAACTGAAACTACCAGGAGCCCAGGGGACCTTACCTCTCTCGAGGCCCCTTTGAAGCTCCTGGGTAAGATCTTCAGTGAGACCCTGGGCTAGGCTAACCCTCAGGATTATACAATTACAGAGGACAGTCAGCTCCAAGGGGAGAGCAGGGACGGCAGCAGGGAGTCCTGGAACGACAGGATGCTGGTCTCACAGGCTGTCCCATGAAACACAGCCCAAATGGTTTCCAACTCGGAGACGAACCCCACTCCAACCAAGGCTTCAATAAGGAATTCTTTTTTTTTTTTTTTTTTTTTTTGCTCAGACAACTTTGGAAAGAGCAGGAAGTTCTCTAATTCTCCTGAAAATCAGCTTTTCAAATGTTCCTCTGTGTGTGTGTGTGTGTGTGTACGCGCGCGCGCGCGCGCCTGTGTGTAAGACAAGAAGGAATTAAGTTACTGAAAGACAATCCCACCCAGTCTCTTCTGGGCTTTACGCAGGACTCCACAAGCCCTAGAAAAATCATCTCAATCCTAGAACGGCGTAAGAGAAGCTGATCTTTGGATGCTGGGGGTGGGGGTGGAGGGGGGACTGAGCCTTCTGGAAGGTCTTTCTTACCTCGTAGAGTGAGGAGGAGCTCCCTGAATCCTTCCAGTGTGTCTTGGGCCGACTGCTGTCGCCTCAGAGAAGGACGAGAATCCCTCGTCAGCCGCTGAAATTAGGAAAGCATGAAGGATCAGTTCTTCCCCCACCTTGTAGCAGAGACAAGGGACACATATTCCTGTCACTTCTGTTTCTAAGGACGGAGGTCAAGGTCTGTTCCTTCCCCTAGACCAGGGTGACATCATTACAAAACCGCTTTCTGACATCTCGAGGGTACAAGGTAAGAACCCCAGCAACCATATTACCTTAGCCTGTCTAACAAGCTGGTCGTTCTTTTCCCTCCACAGGTCCAGGCTACTGGAAAATGTTTGGGGGAAGGCTGGAATGATCTGGCTGGACATTGTCGCCGAGGTAGATCACCGTTACCCGAAGGGGTCTTTTCATGGGTGGAGGCTGGTCCCACCAGTGTCTTCACGCTAACCGCAAAAAGCCACTTCTGCACCCTGGCCAGAAGCCCAACCCTCGGTCCCCGCCACCGCCCACCGCGCCTGTGGTTGGCCAGGCTGCAGCACTCTCGGCCGCGGTTGGTTGTCTTCAAGAGACGGTTCCGCGGGAAACTGAAAAGAAACCCGGAACAACGAGGTGGGGAGACAGGAGGCCAGCCGCATGCCAGGGACGAACTGCTGGGTCTGCGGGGCCTCCGCGGGGGTCAGAGTATTGAGGCTAGTTTAGGCGGAGTGGGTCTCCGGCTGCGCTCCGCCTTAGAACCAACGGCAGCCCAGGTTTCCCCGCTCCGTGGCTGGAAGACGGACCGCGCGGTGTTTGCTGGGAGTTGTAGTACTGTGGAGAACGCCCAAGAGAAGATTCCTCATCACCCATCCCCAACCCCCCAACCCCCGAAGAAAATGTCTCCCGAAAGCTAAGGACAGGAGACTGAAGCCCTTGGTATTCTCATTCTTTCACTTTGAGAAAAAAAAAAAAAAAAAAAACGGGGAATCGGACATTCCTACGCAGAAAGAAAGAAGGAAAAAAAAAAAAAAGTACTTGACACTGTGTCACTGTGTACGTGGTAGCATCAACTCAAAACAATTCACAAAAGACGTACAAGAGCCCCAAATAAAAAGCTTAGAAAAACAAGAAATCACCTTCACGGGTTTAACAAGATTTGCTTTTGCTTTGTTGTTATCATTTTTGAAGGCTTGTTTTTGTTTTGTTTAATTACGTTTATGCGTCTTTTTGTGGGTAGGTACATGTGAGTGACTGCAAGTCAGAGATGCCCAATGCCCTGGACTTGAATTTCAGTCCTGAGCCGCCAGACATGGGCACTGGGAACCAAACTTGAACCCAGGCCTGCCTGCACGCTCACGAAGTACTCTGAACAAGAGCCATCCACAGCCCGACGTTATTTTTGAGTTTCACTGTGTAATCCTGGCTGGCCTGGTACTGGCTTTGCAACCTCCACCTGGTGGTAATCCTCCTGCCTCAGCCTCTCAAGTGCTAGAATTACAGGTGTACACCATCTTATCCAGCAGGCAATGAGAGTTTTGTTGTTTGTTTTTTATTTTCTTTTTTCTTTTTGGGGGGAGTGGGGGTGCGGGGTGGGAGTGGGGTGCAGTGTTCTTTTTCTTTTCCAGAGAGGTTTTCTGTGTAGCCTTGATGTCCTGGAGCACCCTCTGTACACCAGTCAGGCCTCAAACTCACAGAGATTAGCCTGCCCCTGCCTCCCAAGGGCTGGAATTAAAGGTGTGCACTGCCTTGACCATACCTGGCAAAGTTCACCATTTTTTTTTTTTTTTTTAAGATTCATTTATTTACAGTGTTCTTCTTCTACCTACATGTATGCCTGCACACCAGAAGAGGGCACCAGATCTCATTGTAGATGGTTATAAGCCACCATATGGTTGCTGGAAATTGAACCCAGGACTCCTGGAAAAGCAGTCAGTGCTTCTAACCGCTGAGCCATCTCTCCAGTTCCCTCATTTTTTCATTTTTATTTATTGTTCATGAGAATTGATTTATTTAATGGCTGGAGAGATAACTCAGCAGGTAAAGGCTGGTGGGCCCACTCAGCAGGTAAGACTATTCTCAGATCAACAATTCAAGGCCAGACTTGACCACATGAGACCCTGAAAACCACAATCCAAACAAAAACAATAATAAATCTCTCGGGGCTGGAGAGATGACTCAGTGATTAAGAGGCTCTTCCAGAGGTCCTGAATTCAATTCCCAGAAACTACATGGTGGCTCACAACCATTTGTAATGGGATCTGATGCCCTCTTCTGTTATGGCTGAAGACAGCTACAGTGTACCCATATAAATAAATAAATCTAAAACAAACAAACAAAAAAAACCTCTTTCTCCAAAGAGCAAGATATGTTTATAAGAGAAATCAAATGTGCAGTTCTTCCTTGGGTATTTCTTGTTTGTTTTCTTTTGATATTTGAAACAAGGTCTCACTGGGTACCCCCTTGGCTGTCCTGGAACTCTCTAGGTAGACCAGGCTGACCTTGAACTCACAGAGATCCACCTGCCTCTGCCTCCCAAGTGCTCAGAAGAAAGGCATGCACCACCACACCTGGCAGTGTCAGATAGGCATAGGATCTGGACAGTATTCCATAGGTCCTCAAGAAAATGTGCAACTAAAGCACTTCACATCCCCTAGGATGACTGAGTCAGAGACAAATAAAACAGGTGTTACACAGATGCAGAGAAATAAAACCCACATCAGGAAATGTTAGCCAGTGTCAGTGTCTTGTAGCAGGTCTGGAATCTCAGCACTCAAGAGCAGGACAAAGTATCAGGAGTTCAAGGTCATCGTCGGCTATAAAACCAGGTGGTGGCCAGCCTGGGCTACAGGTGACTTCCCAAGACAGACTAGCGGGTCTTTGATTTATGCTTTGCTTTTGAGACAGGGTCACAATGAACCCACCTCCCAGCTGCTGGGATCATAATCATGCCCAGCTTCTGTGGCAATCTTTTTATTATTATTATGTTTTTGCTTTAAATAATGATGTATATCCTTAAGTTTTTCAATGGTTTCACTTCCTGTGCACGGCACTGTTTCCATAAGGACATTTTCATACAAGGACAGATGATGTTTTGAGCACACTGCTCTACCTGGCTCTCCCCATCTCCTTTCTCACTCCCTTCTCTTTGTTCCCTTTGTGAGTTGGCCTGAGGGTCACTTGTGCTCCAGCGCAGCTGTGTGTGTGACCCAACACAAGATAATAAACTTATTTAAAACAACGTGAGATTGTTTCTGCATTTTTTATAACTTGATTATATAGTTCTGAAACATGAATTTTGTGACAATATCAAAAGGTTGGACATGTCTGCAGGTTTCAGTTTACAGGTTTCAGTCCTATTTAAAAATATTGCCCCTGCCTCTTGGGCCAGGCATGGTGATATATACACCTTTAATCCCAATATACTTTTGACAGAGGCAGGCTTACCTTTAAGAGTTCATTACTAGCTTGGTCTACATAGCAAGTGTCTGAGTGTGTGTGTGTGCTCGAGTACACGCACACAGGTGTTTATGTGTATATATTTGGAAGGCTGAAATGGGAATCAATCACGCTGCTTTAGTCCTTTAGAGCAACGGTTCTCAACCTGTGGGTCATGACCCTTTTGGTAGATCAAATGATTTTCACAAGGGTTTCCCTGAGACCATCAGAAATACAGATATTTACATTACTACTCATAACAGCAGCAAAATTACAGTTATAAGGTAGCAATGAAAATAATTTTATGGTTGAGGGATCAGCACACCATGAGGAACTGGATTAAAGGGTTGCAGCATTAAAGAGGTTGAGACCCGGGGCTGGTGAGATGGCTCAGTGGGCAAGAGCACCCGACTGCTC
>NC_034611.1:47829119-47861619 GCF_900095145.1 Mus pahari
TTTTTTTTTTATTTTTTTGTCTTTGTGACCACTTTGTCTCACTCTGTAGTCCCATGTGATCTAGAACTTGCTATGAAGACTCAGTGGCCTTTACTGTGTGGTAGCTCCTGTTCCTGCCTATTGTCTGCTGGAATTATACACTTATTTTTGAAGATTTATTTAATGAATTTATTTATGTATCTTATGTCTTCTGTGTGAATGCCAGAAGAGGGCATTAGATCCCATTAGAGAAATGGTTGTGAAATGATGGTGGTTGCTGGGAATTGAACTCAGGACCTCTGGAAGAACACCCAGTGTTCTTAACTGCTGAATCATCTCTCCAGTCTCCCCCTGACCCCTTTAAAAATATTTACTTCTAAATGATGGGTTTTGTAGCCTTAATAGTACATGCCTGCAATCTAGCACTCGGGATGATAAGGTCGGGCGACTAGAGTTCCGGGGTATTATGAGTTATATAACAAAATCCTACAATAAAACAACACAAGAAAAGCTATCTTAACTTTGTTTGGTGACAGGGTCTCACTATGTTGTCCTGGTTGGCCTGGAGCTCACCTTACAGACCAGATTATCCTGGAATTTAAAGGGATATCCTGCCTGTCTCCTTGGTGCTAGGAATAAAGGTTTGTGTTATCACACCTGGCCTTACTTCAACTTTTAAAGATCGATGTAAAAAGACTTTAGTCAAAAAAGAAAAAGTGCCTGTTAGAGGATCTCGTGTTATACCCATAGCAGGCAAATACAGACAGGAAGCAGGTTAATGGGGGATGGGGGTGGGGGGAATGGGCACATGACGGCAGTTCCAGCACCTTAGGATAGACAGGAGGATCCAGAGTTCAAAGCCAGTTTTAGCTCTTCAGGGCCCTTCTTCAAACAAGGAGACTATAGAATCTCCAGACGCTACGGGCCATGGTTTCTTTGGAGTTGATGGACTGACTGTAGGGATAATTACACAACTTTGTGAACACATAAAAACCATTGATATATACTTCTAATGAATTTTCTTTTAAAACTGTTGCCTCAGCTTGGCTGGCCTGACCTCATTGCATAGGCTAGGTGGTCAGGAACCTCTCCAGATCTTCCTGTCACTGTCTCCCAAATGTCAAGGCCTTTCCTATCATGCCAGGTTTTGTTTTTTCTAATTCATCTTATAAGCTAGCTGGGAACCAACCTCTACCCTTTGCATTATCAAACCTGTTTCTTTCTGTCAGTGCAAACAAACACCAATGAACTTGCCTGAAATAATACATATTTTCCACCTAAACTAGGATTTGATGGCTACTCACAACTTGAACTTTCTTTAAACTGTTATGTGACTGAGTGTGTGTGTGTGTGTGTGTCTGTGTGTATACCCTGTACATGCAGGAGCCTCTGAGAGTCAAAAGAGGGCTAGTGTAAGATAGAAAATTTAAGTTTGACCCCCCCCCAGACCAACTTAGAGCCACGAAAAAAAAAAAAATAGTTGGGCCCTGAAGCAGCTGTTCCAGGAGCTTGACTGACCACAGAACAGATAATTACACAAGCCAGTTCAGTGACCTCATTCCAGGACCTGGCTGACCACAAAAGTTAGATTAAAATCTTGAGAACAATCTTGAGAAGCAGAGTTCCCCCTTGTGATTTTTCACTGGTGTCTTTGGTATTTTCCAATAACGCCCTCCCTACCCCCTTGGGTTGTGGTTTTTCCTTTAAATACCCCCTTTCCCAGCTACTCGGGGTCGATCTCCTCTACCCCTGCGTGGGGTATGAGTCAGCTCCGGCGCGCTGGTTCCTGTCAATAAACCTCGTGCGATTGCAGCAAGGACAGTCCCGTGAATTCTCGGGGGGGGGGGGGTGAGTCGTGTCATCCCAAGACTTGAGTGTGGGTCTCATAGCCCCTCTTGGGGGGTCTTTCACTACATCTCCTGGAGCTGGAGTCGCACATGGTTGTGAGCAGGCACGTGGATACTGGGAACAAAACCCATGTCTTCTGTAAGAACAGCCAGTGATCTTACTGCAGAGACGTCTCTGCGGCTTCAGTTGTTAAATTCTTCTTTTTCTAAGACAGTGTCTCATGTAGCCCAGGCTGGCTTCCAACTAAATATGTAGCCAAGGATATCCTTGAGATCTAAATCCTCTTGCCTACACCTCCCCAGTACCAGGATCCAGGTGTGTGCTACCATACCTATAGGTCTCGGTTTTAACATCTGTTCATCTGCTACACACAAGTCCCATCTCCTCCTAATTAGAACACACTCAGACCTCAAACACAGTCACAGCCCTTCTCTCCAGAGCCTCTTCCCAACTCTGCTGATGGACATTTCCAGGACACTCTCACACTTTAAACTTGACATGTGAGTGGTCAGATAGAGGCCCAGGATGGACATATAAGAAAATTGTTAGCCAGGTGTGGTGACACACACCTTTATTCTCAGTACTGGGAGGCAGAGGCAGGTGGATCTCTGTGAGTTCAAAGCTGGCTTAGTCTACATACTGAGTTCCAAACCAGCTAGAGCTCACATAGTGAGATTGTTTTCAAAAAAAGGAGAAGCATTCTGTTCCATTTTGGCTTTAACTTGGGCATAATCAAAAGGCAAAACAGCCAGGCAGTGTTGGCACACGCCTTTAATCCCAGCACTTGGGAGGCAGAGGAAGGTGGATTTCTGAGTTTGAGACCAGCCTGGTCTACAGAATGAGTTGCAGGACAGCCAGGGCTATACAGAGAAACCCTGTCTCGAAAACAAAAAGAAAAAGAAAAACAAAAAGGCAAAACAACGTAGTGAAGGTAGCTCAGGATGAAATCCTACAGAGAGGCTTCTGCAGTTGTGAACAGAGAGGGTACCAGGGGAAGAAATATAGTAAATATAGTACTTCAAACTATGTGTTAAACCATGACTGTGTGCTTCATGATGCTGGGCTTGTCTTCCCTGCTATCAGTTAAAGAACAGAATGGCCAAAAACAAACAAGGCAGAGGGCGGGACAAATGGGATAACTAGAACAGTTTGGGCAGAGGTCAGTGAATCCAGACAACCTCTTGCCAAAGGGTTGTCTGGCACAGCAAGCCCTGCCTAACAGGACGCATCTTCTCATGCTTGCTGAGAGGAGAGCCTGATTCGGCGAGCACCTCACAGATCTTAGATACATACAAACATTCACATTGTTCTTTTATTCCACTTTGGTGACCGCCCCTGTTGTCCGTCAGATGCATCCAACTCAGGATCAAGGGCTCAGGCTCCAGGTAAGTCTCAGTTATAAAATAATAAAGTCCCAGAGTTGAGCAGTCTCTGGTTACAGGGTGGTTTAGGAAGTATGTCAGAGTCTCTTGCAGAATCCAGCACCAGTACAGGTCAGGCCAGATTAGTCCCCAGCTCTCTCCATGGCCAGGCGCCAACGAGCACAGCCTGGGCTACCTCTGCTGGGCCAGAACTAGGTTTTTGAACCAGGAACTCACAGCGACATCCACTCGCATCACCAATGCTATGCCCAGGAGAAGTCCCACACTGCTCACAATAAAACCTACGGCTTCAAAAATGAACCTGTGGAGAACGGTGGAGGATTTCAGGATGCAGACAATAGGTTCTCTAAAGAGGCCAACCATCATCGACCTAGGACATGAAGAGCTCCCTCCCAAGTGAAGCCACTTACTTGGGAGCAAACACCTTCCAGACCATGAGGTGCCTGCGGAGGACGAAGGCTGCCAAGGCACAGGCTAGGATCTGAGGGAAGGGAGGAGGGGCGGTTACTCTGCAGAAAGCAGGACAAGGAGGAACTGCCGGGCGTGGTGGCGCATGCTTTTAATCCCAGCACTCGGGAGGCAGAGGCAGGCGGATTTCTGAGTTCGAGGCCAGACTGGTCTACAGAGTGAGTTCCAGGACAGCCAGACCTACACAGAGAAACCCTGTCTCCAAAAACAAAAAACAAACAAACAAAAAGACAAGGAGGAATTGCTACAGAGCCTGGCAAGAGAGAAGAGGAGGAGGAAGAGGAGGAAGAGAAGAGCAGTGTTTGCCACTGGGAAAAACCTGGCATAGGAGTCAGGAAACCGAGTGCTTGTCCTGGTCCAGGCCCTGACTCACATGAAGGCAGGCAGGTCACTCACTATCCATCTGTAATGTTGACATTCAGACTCTGCCCTCTAACACAAGAAGACGTCAGTAATTCATTCATTCATTCTTTTTTTCTTTTCTTTCTTTCTTTTTCTTTTTAAAGACTTGTTTATTTATTTTTATATGAGAACATGGAGGTGTAGACACACCAGAAGAAGTTATTGGATCCTGTTACAGATGGTTATGAGCCACCACGTGGTTGCTGGGATTTGAACTCAGGACTTCTGGAAGAGCAGTCTTAACTGCCAACCCTTCCCTCCTGCCCCAGTGATAAATACACTTCCTGCCTCTGGACCACAGTTTAGAAAGGACCCCAGCCATCATAACGCCAGCTTTTCCCGGATCTGTAATGCAACTAACAGGGCCCAGGGCTACACACAGGATAGAAATGACCCAGGATTGGAATGAGAAAACTCAGGCCAGGTCTCAAATCTGCCATCTGAGGTCTCAATTTGAGCAGTCGCTTCATTTGCCTGAACCTCCATCAAGGATCTTTCCCAAAGTATTGGAAACCAAGAAAGAAAAAGTGTACAGTGCACGCTTGGGGAAAGGTCACTGGCTCTGTCATCTCTCCCCTGCACCTACCTGAGCTCCAAGGATAAAGAGGTACTTGAGGCCCAGCTGCAACAGGGCTGCATTGAAGTGATTCGGAGCATCCCGGAGGCGCATCTCCATCAGTGGCTCCTGCTCCTGCTCCTCTTCCTCCTCGGGCCGGATTCTGGCCTCAGACTCACTTCCTGGGAGGGGCTGCCTCCTCTTTGGCCCTGGACGCTCACACAGGAAGGGCCAGAGCAGGAGCAGTGGACAGCCTACTGCCTCCGGGAGGACAGGGCTGACATCAAGGGAGGATCTTTGGGCCAAGTCCACCCTGGTCCCCAAGCACCCTAAGTGGCTTAGGCTGCAAAGAGCTTAGGGCCACGGAACTGCAAATAGCCAACAGATCCCGCCCCCCAGCCAACATTCTCTTCTCTTCCCACAATGCAGGAGTGAACCGAAGGCGGGGAGGGAAAGCACAGAGGTACCTGCGAAGAGGAGGTGGGAGGCAAAGGTGTTAGCTCCCACTAGTAAGGCAGGCAACCAGGTAGAAGAGCCATGGCCGTCTGGGAAGCCCACGAAGGCTGCATGCCAATGGATGGCTGAAAAGACAGGCTGGTGGCCTGTGGAGTAGAAGGTCTGCGTGGCCATAAGGACCCAAGCTGAGACTGCCTGCCACAGCACAGTAAAAGGACCTAGAAGAAAAGACAGACGTCTTTACAGTTCCATCCCATCCTCCAATGGCAGTCTCTGTGCCAGGACCATCCACGCCCAGTACACGTGGTCACGTGCTACTCCAAACTTCCCTACAGCCAGTACTGCTGTTCTAATTCCCTCACTACTGTAAATCAAAGCACAAAACCAGTTCTCCATCTCTTTCTCACAAAGAGCTCTCTCTCCGTGATAACACATTCACAATGTATCACTTTTGTAACTGAAACCCGCTCAAGGAGAAAGTGCGTTTCTCTAAGAAATGAGTCCGGAAGTCCTCCTGGGGGAAGGGGGACTGGCATGATGAAGGCAGGTAAGGGAAGTCATTCCCAACCGGAAGGACTTGAGACCCTCAACCCTCGGTCAGGGTGAGAAACCACTCCAGAAGACCAGATGCCCCAGGGTGCAGGTCTGCATTTACCAGGGGTGGCGACTGGTGTCCCAGCGGCCAGCAGATGCAGGAGAAGGAAGCTCTGCAGAAACAGGAGCAGGAACACGAGGCTCACCCGCTCTACATGCAACAGCAGAAGTGGGAAGGCCAAGAGGAGGAGGGCTGTGACCATAGCAGCCGAGTACACACTTCCCAACTGATAGGCAGCCACGGTTATGGGACCCTGAGCTTTAGTCCTCTCGAGCCGGCCCTGGAACTCCTCCTGTATGTGGCGGTAGATTTGTGGGACCACATAATCGAGGTCAGCCTGAGAAGTAGGGGGACCTGAGAAGGGAGTGAGGATAGTCCTGGTCCTTGAAGTAGCAGCCCCAGCTTTCACCAGCACCGTCACAGGCCTCCAGAGCAGTAGCATGAGCCCTGAGGCAGCCAGCCCCATCACAGCCCGAGGCAGCACAGCTGAAGCCCCAGCAACCAGGGCCCGGAGGCGTGGTGGTGCTTCCTCTGCTCCTGACGCCAGTGCCCAGTAGGCAGCCGTGCCCAGTACCATGAGAGGCAACCCCCAGCGCACAAAGAGCACAGGGGGCTCAGGACTCTTGAGATTACCATAGCGGCGAAGCCACAGGCGCACGACGACTAACAGGGCCACCAGTGCCCCCACGCAAGCTCCGTACCACAAATTCTTGGCTCGACCGCCTACCATAGATGCCAGAGGACTCAGCCAGGGAGAGGAGCGACAGGCAGGTGTCTCTTCCGGGCAGCGGTGAAAAAGCCCGGCAAGCCTTGTAAATAAAAGCAACCCAATTCCAAGCCACAGGGCATGCGCGCCACTGTGCCGTGGGGGCGCTGTTGGGGCAGAAGAGCCAAGGCGGGTGAGCAGTTTAGGTGGCAGTAGCTGACCCTCCCAGTGAAGCTGAGCAACCAGGAAGAGAACAAGAGAGCCCAGAAGGAAGGGGGCGGCCCTGGCCTCAGCAACAACAAAGCTATCCGAGAAGAAGGTGGCCAAGCGAATGAGCAGTAGGATTAGGACAGGTCTAGGGACAGGAAGTAGGGGAGCCAGGGGCCTCTTAGACCCCCAGCTAACCCAAGCTTTCCACAGAAAAGGTAGGAGTGAACCGCCTGCAGCCACGGCTCCCAGAACCACTGAGTCTATCTTCGACCCAGTAGTTGCCGAGACTCCAGCATACAGGATGGTCCAAGTTAGGCCCCAGGCTACAGGTATTAGCAGTAGTGGGCGGAAGAGAAAGCCTGGGGCCACTGCCAAGTGGGAAGCAAGCAGGCAGAGAAGGCAGGCAGCAGCCAGGAGAGCAGCGCCCCCTGCCATTCGGACCAGAGAGAAGCGGGCCCAAGACTCGATGCACAGGGCCCGAGCTCCCCGCAGGAACTGCTGGAACTCAGCAGTCAATGTGCCCAGCGCTGCCTCAGCCTCTGGGGGATCCCGCAGAAGGCGCTGGTAACGCGCAGAGGCCTCGGAGAAGAGCGTCTGCAGCCGATGAAGCTCTTTAACTTGGAGATCCTGAGTCGCAGCCGAGTAGGTATGAAGAAACCGGGACACCTGGCAGGGAAGGCCAGAGGGACACGAGGGGGGGGTCACACGAAAGAGGTATCTGGAAACCTGGGGCTCAAACGCGATCCAAGATGGGGGAAGGGCAGGCTAAGGGGAGAAAGGCATCAGGAACAAAGACCATGGGGTGCATTTTGTGCTTTCTTACCCACAAGTCTAGTCCTCCTGCCTACCTGCTGGGCATTGATGTGGAGAGCCGAGACGTGGGCTAGAGCAGAGGAGTGAGGACCGAAGGACTCACTGCCACCTGAGAATACCTCAGCCACCACTTCCCCAGTGTTCCCAAACGGGATGGGCAGGCCTAGCAGCAGTGCCAGCGTGGGCACAAGGCTGACCTGAGGAATAACCTCCGGCTCCTAGAAGGGAAAGTCAAGTGTCAGCAGCCTGGCCAGGCCTAGGTAAGAATAGTGTGTGTGTGTGTGTGTGTGTGTGTGTGTGTGTCTGGAGGGATGGTTCCATGGGTGAGAGCGTTTGCTACATAAGCAAATGTGTGGATCACTGACTCTGTGTAGACAGAGCTGGATGTGACCAAGCGTGTCTATAACTTAGTGCCGTGGTGGGCGGAGGCAGGCGGGGTTTCTGGCCTCCTGGCTAGCTCTGGGTTCAGTGAGAGGCACTGTTTCAGTAAAATAAGGTGGAGCAGAACACCATCCTCTGCCTCCTTGTGCACGTGCACGCGCGCACACACACACACATACACACACACACACACACACACACATGTGCAATTACCTCATACATACATCATACACACACAAATAAAAATAAATGACAGTTGGGACCAGATCCTGGTTTGGGGAGCCTACAATAAGAGGATCCCAATGTAGGGAGGGAGGTCAGAAGAGGTGTGACCCAGGCCTTACCTCGGGTGGGACACCAGGGAAGAGGGCTGTGGGGCTATACAAGAAAAGTGCAGCTGACACCTCCAGCTCACTGTCCCCTCCATGGTCCCCATTCGTGGTCATCCCATGGTCACCAGCTACCACCAGCAGCGTGTCATTCTCCAGGCGTTCTATAAGTCCCCTGGGGGTCAAGAGCATGTATGAGAGGGCAGGGAGAAATAAAGATTCTTCTCAGGGGCCCGTTCACCCCCACCACTGACTTCCCTTGCCTCTTTAGTCACAACTCTGCTGCTCAGAGCTACACACCAAGTTGTTCAAAATGGATGGTGTCTCTACGTTTTGGGGGAGAAGCTTGTATAAAGTATTCCAGAGCTGCCGGGCAGTGGAGGCACAAGTCCTTAATCCCAGCACTTGGGAGTCAGAGGCAGGTGAATCTCTGCATTCGAGGGCAGCCTGGTCTACAAAGCGAGTTCTAGGATAGCCAGGGCTACAAAGAAAAACCTTGTCTCGAAAACAAACAAACAGGGGCTGGAGAGATGGCTCAGCGGTTAAGAGCACTGACTGTTCTTTCGAAGGTCCTGAGTTCAAATCCCAGCAACCACATGGTGGCTTACAACCATCTGTAATGACATCTGATGCCCTCTACTGGTGTGTCTGAAGACAGCTACAGTGTACTTACATATAAATAAAATAAATCTTTAAAAACAAACAAACAAACAAACAAAACCAACAAAAAAACAAAAAACAATTCAAAGTCAGGCATAGTGAATGCCTTTAATCCCAATATTGGGAGGCAGAAGCTGACTCCAGCCTGGACTGGTTTATATTGCAAGTTCCTGGTCAGCCAAAGCTACATAATGAGACCCTGTTTCAAAATACATACATATATAGAATTCATCCAGGCTCCACACAGGATTTTTTTTCCCTCGTGGAATCCTACGTCCTGAGATTCTCAAATGCATCCCCCTGCCCCAGCCAGCACCCCACACTCACTGTATCACCTGGTCCATCTGGCTAAGTTTCTTGGCCATTTCAGGGTGGTGAGGGCCGTGCTTGTGACCACAGTGATCCACACCCAGGAAGTGAGCGATCAGCACATCCCACGCACCGCTGTCCACTGTGGAGGGGAGAACACTGAGCACAGGGCCCTGAAGCCCACGCCTCACCCGTCAGGCTCTGACGTTCCTCTGCGTCCGGCGGTATAAGCCCCAGGCTGCTGGACCCAGAGTCTGCAGACTAAAGGAACCCTCCGCAGCTCCTGTGAGTGAGGGACTGAGCGCTTCTTCTTACTCACGGGTAGGATAGAGGTGTTCCAAGATGCCGTTATCCACGGTGTGCAGGTCTCTGACATTGAAGGATGAGAAGAAGAAAGCTTGGGAAAAGGCTCCGGGGAAGAGGTCTCGCCAGGTATCATCTCCCATGAAGACTACACGCCTTCCTGTAGAGACGAGAGGGGAATCGGGTCAGATCTTGATCACGTGAGAACCAGAACAGGGGAGAATATAAGAGAAGACTGCTAGAGAAAACAAACCAAAAAAAAAAAACCCCAAAAAACCCAAACAAACAAACAAAAAAAAACAGAGGGCAAGGGGAGACAGCTCAGTGGGTCAAAGAGCTTGCCACCGATCCCTACAACTTGAGTTCAATACTCAGAACCCACAGGGTGGAAGGAGAAAAATTAACTTCCAAAGTTGTCTTCTCACTTCCGTAAGTGTACCATGTCATGTACGCTCCCTCACATCCACACGCTGTGTGGAGAGTGTGTGTGTGTGTGTGTGTGTGTGTGTGTGTGTGTGTGTGTGTGTACTATCCCAACCACACATCCCAAAGCACAGGAACTCATTCAGCATCACCTAAAATTTCCCACCAATTCCGAGTCCTGCGAAATGATGCGCTGCTGTTCCCTCCTCAGGGTATCCACTGACACGCAGCTAAGCGTGCCTGTTCTGAGACAGGTCTCACTCTACAGACCAGGCTAATCTGGAACTCAGAGATCCTCTTGCCTCTGCCTCTTGAGTGCTGGGATTAAAGACGTATGCGCCACGCACTGCCCTTGACCTGTTCTCTTCATAAGCGGTACGTGAACACAACTTGGATCCTCTATCCTTTTTTTTCCATCCTCGCAAGTTCCTGTCTTCATTTCTTCCTTACTTGGATGCTCCCAAGAGTTACAAACAAACATTTTGTGCAGTTTAGAAGCTTCATCAAGGACAAAAAAAATCTCCGGGCCTTTCTACAAGCAAGGTCCCATCTATTTCTACTCTCTGTTTCCCTACACCATAGCCAAATATATGGACGGCTGGGTACCCGAAGTCCTGGCTCCCCAGCTTCTACAGGCCCAGGGACACTGGCTCCCCAGGGGCACATACTGACCTGCCCTGTTGAGCTGCTGGATGAGATTATCTTCCACTATAGCATGGCTGGCAAAGTTACTGCCAGCATCAATAAAAGTTGGCAACGAGCCAGTGGTGAGAGCCTTTAGACGCTGCATGGTGGTCGTGGGGGGGTCCACGTGAGATCGGTACAGCCGGCCATGGTGGGGTCGACTCTCTAGGATCCTCTGCAAGGAACCTAATTTTCCCAGAAAAGGCACGGAGACAGGAGGTTCCCCAGGCACATGCGATTGCTGAGGCTGGGCAAAGTCAAACCGCAGAGCATCTATCAGCACCAAAACCACCCTGGAGAAGCGGGAAGGCATCCAGCAGGCCCCAGGCTTTCCGTGACTTCCCCATGGCAGGGGACCAGGGCCTGGGGGCTCGTGGCAGCTGCTTTGGTTGGTGAGTTCCAGGCGGGTGAGAAGGAAGCCACTGGTGAAGAGTGCAATGCCAGCGTAGAAAAGAAAACTGACCCAGGCTAAGAAGAGGAGCACAGAGACCTTCTGCATCCTGTGAGAGAAGAGAATGTTCATTGTGGGGCGAAGAAACCATGGACGTTTTGGCCCTTAAAACAATGCCCAACAACAATCGCGTACTGCTATAAACTTCAGGACGTTAACAGACCATGGCTAACTCATTGCAGCTGTTTCTACCAGCCACACCCTCTGAGGGAGAGAGGCTGAGACCTTGGATCTCAACCTGACGCCCAGGCTACACCTACCGATTCAGGCTCTGGGGGTGAGCACGGGAGCCTGTGCATATCCAACCGGGAGATCTAATGCTGTAAAACCACAGTCTAGGAGGAAGACTATTCCAAATGGTAGGTAGATTGTTCTCTGACAGTCCATTTCAAGAGCTCTCTTCGGACTATCTCAACCTTCCCAGGGTGGCAATAGACAGAAACCACACGGATTAACCGGATTGAGTAAACGGCGCCGCCTGGCGGGAACCGAGGAAACGACGGGGAGGAGTCTTGCACCGCTTCCGGGCGGCCAGGCTCAAGAAAAAAAGCCGGAGGAACGACGTCCCCAGGAAGCCCGGTATAAAGCCCATTGAGCTATGCTGGGATCCAGAAGTCCCGGCAGCTCTGTCTCCTCCGGTGGGAGCCCGGTCACCACCTGGACATGCTCCCTCTGACGCTGGGCACCCCGGCAGCAAGCTGAGACACCCGTGCTAGGGGTGACGGTAACAGAGGTAACAGGGAGACCTTGGCTCACCTGGATCCGCGCCCGGAAGTGCAGCGGCAGGGTTTGCAGTCTGGCACCACAGAGCTGTGCATGCCTGACAGAGCGCCCTACCAGGAGATTTGTCGCCGCCTGCCGGCACCAGCGGAAAAGCTCGACAAGAAACGTAGGGCTGAAAAGTTTGATAGGAGGTTCAGAAACTCCTGAGGGCAAGGTACTAGTCCAAGAGAGGGGAGGATGACTGGGTGTGTACAGAATCATGAAAGAAAAGCTCAGGGACCATTGAGCATTTTGTTATGTGTATGTTGGTAAAATGCACCTTTGTGCTGCAATTGCTTTTAGCCACTAAGCCATCTGTCCAGACTCACTGTCCATTTTTGGTTGTTTTTAACACAAGGTCTGGGTGCTAGGAACTAAACTTTGGTCTTCAGCCAAGGGCACATGCTTTTAATCACTGAGCCACCTTCCCAGGCCCATGCTTCAAGTTCTCACTGCTGAGACATCCCTCCCGTGATGGACGGTAACCCGAAACTGTCTGATAGCTAGCTCCTTCAGATGTTCTTGTCGAGAGCATTTTATCACAGTAACAAAAAACACAAACTAAGACACCAAGGTAAATTGAAACCTGTCTTTAAAAAACCTATACATGATAGGTGGTGGTGGCAAACACCTTTAATTCCAATCGACAAGAGTTTGCATAGCATTCAAAAAAACTTGGGCTAACCCCGCCTGATTTTTATTTAGCATTCTAGAAAACACCTGCACATGTCTGAGATGCCAGCACTTAGGAGGCAGAGGCAGGAAGGACCATCAAGATCATCCTTGACTCCGTAACTCCTCTGGGGCCAGCCTGGGATACAGGAGACACTGTCTCAAAACAGTAACTAAAACCTAACATCAGCGGTGGTAAACATTCACTGAAGGCATCACTCTGAAGGCAGAGGCAGGTGAATCTCTCTGAGTTCCAGTTTGGTCAACAGAGCTTGTTCTAACCAAGGCTACACTGAGAACCCTGTCTTGAAAAAAAAAAACAAGGGGGCTGGTGAGATGGCTCAGTGGGTAAGAGCACCCGACTGCTCTTCCAAAGGTCCGGAGTTCAAATCCCAGCAACCACATGGTGGCTCATAACCATCCGTAACAAGATCTGATGCCCTCTTCTGGAGTGTCTGAAGACAGCTACAGTGTACTTACATATAATAAATAGATAAATCTTAAAAAAAAAAAAAGAAAAACAAAAACAAAAACAGAGCAACCAAACAAAAACCCAGAAAATAACCCCAGATCCCCAAACATGAAATGGGTAAGCTGGCGGAGTATGGCGGCACTCGGGAGGTGTAGGCAGGTTATGTCACACGCATATATGATCAGCCTGGGCTACATACTGCAACCCCAGCTCTAGAAGACAATAAAATGGGTTATCTGTATGGTATGTGAGTTTTATCTCAGTAGGAAAAAAGTTTGTCTTCTTAGTAAATGTGGGGCACCTACCTCTAGGGGTCCTACAAATTCACTTAAGTCCCTCTTCCCCCTTTAAATACGTCTAGCTGCTGCTGCTTTGCCTCTGCTAACTGCTCGAGCCACAGCAGTTTCTTTGCTCTCAGTTTATTAGCCAGGTATACTCTGCCTATGACCTTTTGATTTCTAGATCACCATATGGGTCTCTCTCCTCTCCTTCACGTCTGAGCTCAAGTATAATTCTCAGCGAGGTTTCCTGGAATGCTCAACTCGTATTAGTCTGCACCAGAGCACTGTGACTTAGGGTGAATCCAACTCGGGTTATTCAGCTTGCACAGCAAGAGGCCTTACCCACAGAGCCACCCTACCAGCCCTGCTGGTGACTTTTTTTTTTTTTTTTTTTAAGATTTATTTATTTATTATATGTAAGCACACTGTAGCTGTCTTCAGACACTCCAGAAGAGGGAGTCAGATCTTGTTAAGGATGGTTATGAGCCACCATGTGGTTGCTGGGATTTGAACTCCGGACCTTCGGAAGAACAGTCGGGTGCTCTTACCCACTGAGCCATCTCGCCAGCCCCTGCTGGTGACTTTTTATCACTCTCTGCTTCCCGGTATTCCCACCCTGACCTGGATTCCGTGAGAGCAGACACCTCTGGGGTTCAGTTCTGTTGTTGCTGCTTTGAGACAGGGTCTCATAAGTACTTCAAGTTGGTCTTGATCTCACAATCCGTTAGGTCTGTATCACCACGGCTATCTCTCACCTGCTTTTGTGAACCCTAGTTTATTAATATCTTAATAGTCTACACCCTCAGCCCTTTATGACCGCCATACCATAAGGCCAAGCAGTCCTCTTTCCCATGTGTCCCCAAACACCCGCACCACTGTGCAGCTGGCAGTTCAGCAGACCGCGCTTCAGTCCCTGTACAGCAAAGGTTCCCTTGACGACAGGACGACTTCACTTCACATGAAGTTAATCCTTATCACGGAGACTCAACTCCTCAGACCTACCTGGACTGAAGGGTGGGAGTGAACATCCTAACTTCATCCCCCAATCAATGAGGACAGTTTCCGATTTGCCACTGGTCAGTTTATTACATGATTAAGTTCAAATAAAAAAATAAAAACTAAAATTTGGCCGGGAGGCTGGAGCCAGAATCTTTTGAGAGCAGCTCCCTGGTCTCCCTGGCCGAGTCATCTCTACTAACTGAGCTTGACTCTACCCAGTTCTTCAATACTCGTGTCTGTAGCCTGGACATCTCTTCTGCTCTCGCTGGAGTTCTGGGCTCCGGGCACTGGGGTTTTGGTGAGAGCCCCATAGACACCCATGGCCTGAAGAGAAAGACCAGAGAGAAAGAGCCGTAAGAACCATTTGCAGCTTTGTCCAAACCACACAAAGGGGCCGGTCGACTCTTGGTTTTTCTTTTTTCTCTTTCTCTTCCTTTCTTTCTTTTTTGAGACACAGTTTCTCTGTGTAGTCCTAGCTGTCCTAGAACTCACTCTGTAGACCAGGGTGGCCTTGAACTCACAAAACTCCAATTGCCCGTGCCTGTGAATTAAAGTTAGGTGCCACCAACACCTGGCTATAGTGTTTCCTTTTTCTTTATCATCCTTCTATTTTTTTTTTTTTTTTGAGACAAGTTTGCATTGTGTAGCTTAACTAGCCTCTAACTTGTGACCTTCCTACATCTCCTCCCGAGTGCTGGTATTACAGGCGTGCACTGTCACACCCAGCCTACATCTCCTCCCAAGTGCTGGTATTATAGGCATGCACTGTCACACCAGTCTCTTGGTTTTTATCCTTCAAGCCTCAGTTTTCTGAGCCTTGCAAACAATTCTAAGTCTCTTACATCAAACCATCAAAGGAGGGTGACCCCAACACTGACACGGGCATCTGCAGGAGTTAGCGGAAACCCTCATTCTTAGCTCCTGACACTGTTATTGTATGCTTATCTTCAAAGAGCTCTAACCTGAGCCACCATACTTGTGACGTCGCTGGGATTGGAAGGCAGTAGAACTGTGTTAGAATCCTTGGCCAGTTTGGAGAATGCGCTGACGTACTGCTCAGCCACAGTGAGCGAAGCTGCTGCGTCTCCATTCTATAGCCACGGTGGATACAAATCAGAGGTCAGAGAGTTGGGGAGAGAAGAGAAAGGTTACGTTCCAGGAAAAAGGGCTATACAAATCCTAACACAAAGCTCACGTAATCTGGTTTAATGGAGCCACACTGTCAGGAACTCCCCGAAAAGGACAGAGGAGAGAAGCCCTTCTATTGTCTATTCCCACCCCATCCCCCCCCATCAGCCTCTCACATGTTGAGTCAGAGCCCCAGCCAGAATTCGAATCGCTTCCGCTTTAGCCTTGGCCTTGGCCAGAACTGCACTGGCTTCTCCTAAAAGAAAAAAACAAAAACAAAAACAAAAACCAAACAAACAAACAAACCCAAAACACAGTAGTTTGACCCACACAATCAGAGAGGCCCAAAGCTTCTGTCCCAGCTCTTACCTTTAAAGCCCTGGGCCCTGCTCCTCCCTCGGCCTCTAACCCACTACTCACCTGCTGCCTGATTTATCTGTTCAGCCTTTTCTGCTTCGGAGGCCAGAATCTGGGCTTGTTTCTTCCCCTCTGCCACATTGATTGCCGACTCTCGTGTCCCTTCGGACTCTAGAACCGTGGCCCGCTTCCGGCGCTCTGCCTCTACCTGAAACCCCCAATGACCCCCATCAAGAAGAAGGCAGGAGAAACTCTAACCAGGACTTACAACTCTATCTCCCACAATAGGGGATTCTAGTCCCAGCGGAACTGGAGTAACCCAATCCATTTCCCTACCTGCATCTGCATAGACTCTTTCACTCTCGGTGGCACATGGATATCCTTGATCTCGTATCGCAGGCATCGGATGCCCCAGCAGTCGGCAGCCTGGTTGATGGCATCCACAATGTTGGCATTCAGGGACTCGCGCTCCTAGACGAACAGAACTTGTGAGCAAGTCAGTGTCTCTATCAAGAGCCTAAACTGGGAGGGTCCCTGGCTCATCTTGTTCCCCAGGAAAGACTGGACAGTTTGTGCACTTAAGCCCTTACTCCGACCCAGACCCGCTTACCCGAAAAACTTTGTCCAGAGAGAGTTTGCCAAGCTCTGATCTCATAGTCGTCTGAGCTAACTGGGTGACGGCATACTCCGGGTCTTCCACACCGTAACTTGCCTGAAAGGGCAGGTAGAGGATCAGACCTGAAGATGCAGGATTTTAAGGAGAGGCAGTTCAGAAGACTAGATAATCCCAGGGCAGATACCTTGTAAGGATCCATGATGCGCAGATAAAGGACTCCATCTATTTGTAGCGTTACATTGTCTGCAGACGCAAACAGAAGAGAAAAAAAGGCCAGTCAGGCCTCCAAGTCCCAACCAGCTCTTTCTCCTAAGCCCTGGATCTATAGCAACCACATCCTGATGCACTTAGCACATCCCTGTCACCCCATCTCTCTCACCAAGAGTTACGGCTGACTGCTCAGGCACGTTGATAACAATTTCCTTGAGACTCTGCACATACCGGATTCGGTCTAACACGGGGATGAGGACGTTCAAGCCCTGGGAAGAGGAGCCATAGATTCTCAGAAGGGTGCGGGTAGGTAAACCTGAACTCTAAGCTAAGTCTGGAGTAAGTAATAAGTCATGTATAAACATGGAGAAGCAATTCCTCCTAACATGGCCTCAAAGGCCGGGGTGTCACTGGTAGGGAAACCTAAGAGGACAAAAGTGAAAGACGAGGCTTCTGAATGTTAGCAGAATGGATGCCAGCAAGAACTGCTTGCTGCCTTCAGGCAGACAGGGTAGCTCCAGGAGCGGGTCACTAGGGTATTAGGAGAGCGGGGAAACACGGAGGTGATGTTCGCTCAGGAGACTGGGCTCTGCTAGAACTGGTCCTCGCAGGTTAAAAGTGCAGACAGGCCCCACTCCCACACGAGTAAGCGATCAGACGATCTGGCTGGCTGAAGGCGGGCAAGAGAGGTTCTCACCGGTTCCAGGATCCGGTGGAATCGGCCCATTCGCTCCACCACCCAGGCCTCCTGCTGAGGCACAAACAGGATCACGGTGTTTCGGGGCAGTCCAGAGGAGGCGCGGCGCGGAACCCGGCCAGAAGCCTGCACCGAGCCCTGAAGGAAGACGAGAGCAGGCTGGGGCAGCGGCGCGGACCCCTAAATCCCTTTCCGAAAGGAAGGCATCTCCCTAAATCCCGATCCCCCCAGGGTCCCCGGAGAGTGACTCACGTGGGGACCATGACCTGTGACCCCAGTCCTTGCCCAGAGTTAGAAGCCCACTCCTTCCCAGCTCAAGACCCAGGTGATCCCGGTCCCGAGCCTCTGGAGAAGGTGGCCTCGCTCTCACCCTCAGCAGAAGGGCTCCAGTGCCCCGCGCCGCGCGCGCCAGCATTTCCCGCAGCCTCGGCGACCTCCGGAACCAACGAGAGGTGGGGCAGAGCGGCCTCTCCTGAAGCCTGAACCCGAGCCCTTCCCTCGGCGGCTCCACTCCGCCCGACGTACTTCCGGCGTCTTAGTCCGCCCTCCCATCCCCACTAGTCGGCGTCCGTCAAATCGTTCCCTGGGAAACGTAGGCTTTGAAGAGAGAGCCCGAGAGTGCAAGTTTGTTCTGGTTCTCAATCCCTACGAAGCTCCCGGGCGGTGTGGTAGGAACTGAGGCAATAGTCTGTCCGCAGGTGGCACGGGAACACCGCCCACCAAATTCTGTACCCACAGCGGTGACTCAGT
The DNA here is from genome assembly GCF_900095145.1 of Mus pahari. Classification (NCBI taxonomy): domain Eukaryota; kingdom Metazoa; phylum Chordata; class Mammalia; order Rodentia; family Muridae; genus Mus; species Mus pahari. The sequence continues at coordinate 47,847,019 of NC_034611.1, forward strand.
TTACCCTCCAGCTCGTGCATAACTGTCCTGATCTGTCACCATGACGACCATGGATTGAATTGGCGCTCAGTAGTTGCCCGTGGTTGCCATAGTGACATTCTTGGGTAGTCATGCTGTTGTGCCCAGCTCTCCCACTGGGGACTGACCCCATTCCCGTTGTCATGGTAACTAGGAGGCCTAACTTTACCTGATGGCTGGGCGGAGATTTCTCCCTTCCCTCTTTTCCCAAGGCATCAACAGCTTTTTCATTTTTTTTTTTTTTTCTGAGCCAGAAACGGTCAGGCCTGATCCCCTTACATACAGAGCCTCACTCAACCTTTCATTTTTGTCTGGAACACGTCACCTTGCTCAGGTCTCTGACACTCTCTCAAATACAAGCTTTAAGAGGCCTGTATCCTCATCCTCATCTCCTTCTTCTCATTCTCCTCCTCCTTCATTTTACATATACAGACACTGAGGTTCTGATGGGGCTAAACTACAGAATCAATGTAAGACTCCAGATTCTCAGAGTTTAGCTTCTGTAGCTTCACTTTACCCACCCAGCCCCCAACACCTTACATGAAAAGGAATAAGACCATGGTCCAAGACTCAGCTCGTCCTAGCCTAAGATCTCATGGGTTTGAGCCTGTTGCCAGAATTCCAGCTCGCTTTAGACCCCACATCTCCATCCTCTTGAACACACAAAAAAGGTAGAGGTTAGTTCAAGTTTCCAAACAAGAATTTATTCTTTATTTTTCTCCTTAAAAAATGTACCAGGTACAATTTTTCCTATTTTTTTTGTTTGTTTGTTTTGTTTTTCAAGTTTCAGCAAATGCTTGTTCCCCTCAGCCAAGCCCCAAGAGTTAAGGGTTGAGGCTGGGTCAGAGTCTTAAGTGAGGAGTGGAGTAACTGGGAACCATGTGACTGAATGAGGGGCACCCCTCATCCCAGCTGAGGTAGGTGGGTCAGAGTCTGGTCAGGTGAGAGGAGGTTCCCCAGTCCTTAGGCCTGACTCTGTCCCTGGACACCTTCCTCAGTCAGGACGCCAAAGCAAGGAGACACAGGCAGGAGAAGAGGGACAACTGAGTCTGAGCCCTAGGTAAGAGGTGCTTAAACCCCTGTGTTACACATACATGCACATTCTGTCTCTCTCTCACACACACACCCTACACAAACCCAAGTTTGTATGCACGCACACAGCTGTACACACACACACACACACACACACACACACACACACACACACACACACTGGCTTTCGAAGATGGGTTGAAGGTCAGGGAAAGGAAAAGGAATAGAGAAAGCTGAGGGAAGCTGAGTCTTTGGCTAAGTGACTCAGTTCCTCTGGAATAAACCCTCTGCCCTTAGCCAGAGGAGAGCAGCTCTCCCCTTGCCCCGACATCAGCTTCTTCAAGTCCTGAGGTTGGAGCAATATCTGAGAGTGGGGTGATGCCAATGATCAGGTTTGGGAGGTCACCAAGGCAATCCAATTTGAATAAATTATAAATTAAAAATAAATAAAATAATAAGTGGCCCCTGCCCAGGACAGGGAGGCAATGCTGGCATTACTTGCCTGGGAACTTGGGACAATCTCAAGGTAGCTCTGGCTCCTCCCTACTACCTAAGCTGGCCTGGGAAACCCAAGGGAGGGGACAGGCACACGGAGTACCCAGAGCAGACAGGGTATGGAAGGACCGAAGCTTTAAACACCCAAATAGTCAATTTGGGCGTGAGCGTGATGAGGACTTTAATTCAAGCCTGAAGGGGGCTCTCGCCATTTCTCCACAGTTTACCCTGTCCAGGATGGCAGGACAGGCAGGCTTTGGGCCCACCTAGGTTCAGGATGCTTGCGATCAGGGCAAAGGTGAATAACGTGGATTATGGGGGGCCTCAGTCACAGCCTGTAGTTCATAGGGGAGCCCTGTGTCCAGCTCCAGGCTCCGGCGGGAAAAAAGCAGGCGGATATCTCCATGCAGGCTTAAGCGGCCTGAGCGAGAGCTCCGGAACCTGAGGGGAAGACAATGAGCGCCACATCAGCATCCGGATGATGGAGAAGAAAGGGGAGATCCTCGAGGGCAGAGGACAGAGCGAGACCTGGGCTGCTCCGGCTCTCTCCCGGGGTCCTGGGCTCACCTGAGGTGCAGCAAGTAGCAGAGGAGGCGGTGGGTGGGGCTAGCATTTCCCTCCTCACCCACAGGCACCAAGAAGAGGCGATGGCGCAGGAAGGTCATGTGGGCAGCAGGCATGTCCGAGAAGTCAAAGGTCACAAGGAACATCTTCACCACAGTCTGGTTGGGGTTAAATAAGGTCTGGGGACAGGACAGTCCAGGTTGGTAGGGCCTGCTGACTGATTCTCCTCTCTTCCCACATCCAGCAATCCCTCACTCACCACTTGGATGGTGCCCACCTTGGGCACACTGTAACCCTTCCTCCCCAGAGGATTCAGGTCCACGACTCCCTAGGAAGACCATAAACCATTAGCCAAGGGTAGGAGCTAGAAAAGTCAGTCATGACCACCAAATACTTAAGAGCTCTCTAGCACTTCCCCCTGGACTTTGCTCTACCCTATACTATATGTCTTCCCATCTTACCCTGACTCAATCCTAGAAGAAGAACATGGAAGAAATGCCTTCGGCCACCCAAGCCCTCTGAGGTAACTTTGAGGTCAGTTTTATATCATACCAGGAAGGGGGCCGGCGCATTTTGCTCAGAAACATCGAAAAAGGTGACAGCGACGGGCAGAGTGACATGTTGGGGACAATAAGACCCACTGGCTCCAATCTCTGCAGTAAAGCCCTCAATGTGGCCAGATGGTGCAAAGCGTCCTCGAAGCAATGATTCCTGGTATTAGGGTGGAGTAGACACATCTGAGAACGACGGATGCCAAGTCTTTCCTTTGTCCGTTTGAGGCACATTCCACTATTGAATTCCTCCCAGGAACCCTTAATCACAAAGTCCAAAAGGAGCTACCTCAAAGTTGCCCAGCAGGGTGTGGCTGACAGCAGGGGTGGGGAAGGGGGAGGCACTGGGAGGGCTCAGCAGGCCTGGCCCCTTCCGGAGAGTTCGAAGGGAGCTTCTGGGAAGAGAAGGGACACAATGGCTGGCTTGAGTGTCCTGAGTATTCCTGCCCAAGTCCTTGGGTACCCCTCTTTTCCATTCCCCAGGGCCTCTACTACATACAATGTTGGGAAAAACTACAGACTTCTGCCTTCACTTTCATGGCCAGGGGAGAGGGAGAATCTGATCGACTTACAGCTTCAGGCGACGGGCGCCTTTCAGCCTCCGCCCCACGGGACTGCAGTCTGTTGGGTCCTATGGTGAAAATATTGAAAACAGAGACTTTATGAAGGGCAGACATATTTAAGTTCTCATAAGAACATCTCTATAGGTTTCCTTCACCTCTACCTAAACAATGTCTGCTTAGGCGTGGATGAGAATAGGCTAGTGCCATAACATACGAGGTGACACTTAGGAGGTAGAGGCAGGAAGATGACCCCATCCTTGGCTACTTAGGGAGTTGGAAGGCTATTTGAGACTTTGTCTTAGAAAGCAAAACCAGGAGACGAGCTGTAGCTCAGTTCTCGTTTTCAGAGTGTCTGTGTAGCAGGCTTTCCTAAGACTCAGGCACACAGCCCTGGGTTCAATCTACTTTCGATCTACAGCACCACATACACTAGGTGTGCTGGCGCGTGCCTTTTCTGATTCCAATACTGTGCCTGGAAGGTGGAGAAGTAGTTCCAGGTCATCTTTGAAAACCCTAGATTTGCCTGGGATACATAAGACCATGTCTCCAAAGAAAGAAAAAGAAAAAGAAAATAGACAAACTTGCTCACTGGCTTACCAAAACAGGCTCCTTGGGCCCAGGCAGCAGATGGCTCCAGAAGGGTGTGGCTTTGGCATCAGAACTATTGGCAGCAAGAGGGCAGCCCAGGGTTCCCCGGCGCCTCCGAGGGGCTGGCCCCTCATCCTCAGAGCTGACATCAAGGGCTTCTCCAGCAGGCAACAGCCTTCGCTTGGTGGGGCAGGGGCCTGGAGGGCCAGGGCCAGGGGGTGTGTGCTCGGGACTGCGCCCATTGGCAGTTCCATGGGACTCCCTCGGCCAGGGGTTGCTCCCATTGCCCACCCTAGCCACTGGGCTCTTACCCCCTATTTGTGCAAGATTGTGCAAATCAGTGTCAAGTGTGTGCAGCTGGCCTGAAGGGGCTGGCCCTGGAGGCTCCCCCAGGCACCCCTGTCCCCCTTGATCTGGGAAAGCCCAGTCTCTGGTGTGCAAAGTATTGAAGGAAGCATTTGATGAGGGCCAGGGCATACTCTGGGTCCCTGAAGTCCAAGGTGAGGTGGTACTACCTCCCTGTTCCACAACACAGAGGCCATGGTGGGAGAAATGCTGGCTAGCCACACCCAGTCCCAGACCCAGTCCCTCTGGGCTCAAGAGTCCCACAGTAGATGGTTCTTCAGGAGGTAGTCCCTCTCTGGCTCCCAGCCCAGGGCCTCTCTTCAGCTCCCGGGGACCCTCAGTGGGAGGGGCCGGCCGCTTCAGAGCCCTAGGAGGCTCGGAGGCACCAGCTGAAGGGGAAAAGATGGATACCTGGTAGACCCCAGGGGATGTCGCCCCCCCTGCTGGGCTGTAGCCCATGAGCAGGCCACCCTGGAGGGTCCCCTGTCTGACTGGAGGCTGTGAAGGGCCAGCCTCTGGCTCTGAGGATGGAGATAGCTCTGCCTGCACGTGGCGCATGAAGCCCCCCTTGGGTCAGGGGGGCCCCCCCACACGGCCTTTATGCTGGGCCTGGGCTGGGGGGCCTGGGGACATCTGTAGGAAAGAAAAACATGAGGTCTTGAGACTCAAGGAGTCTTCTTTCTTCCAGCTCAGTTTCAGATCCTCCCTCGGTCCACAGATGACCTTGAGCAGTTTGGGGAGGTAACGTTGCCCATATCCCTGGACAGACCAATGGGAGTCAGAGACCACTCTCAGCACTCCTGGGAGGGGCACATTACAGCTCCAGTTTCTCAAAGGACTTGCGATCCCCACCCCCATCCCCTACCCCGTCTTTCCTGGACGTTACCCCGATGAAGAAGCCTCAAGCCTGGGCGCGTGTCCTCTCTTCCTGTTGGATGTCTTGACCCTCTAGCTTGCAGTCCGGTCCATGCCCACTGCACTGGCAAGGTGACTGCCACCATTCCGTGCAGCTCCTGGGCTCAGTTGGACCCTGAGGGAAAAGAGAAAATATAAGTCAGAATCCTTGCAGCCACTGGTAAAATCCCTCCACTAATATAGGCTACTATGTCAACACACACACCGAGACATCTTCCTGCTTTGGGACAAGCTCTGCAGAAGCAGAAGAGGCAGGCTGGAGACCTAGGGTGCATGCAGAAGAATTGGGCTACCTGAGGACTCTACAGAGAAGCAAGTTCTGGCTGACTGTAGTAAGGGTGCGAGGAATGAGTAGAGGCAGCTTGTCAGGGTCTCCACCTGGGGAGCTGCCCCAAGTAATAGGGGATAAGATGCCCCAGAGATCAGAGTGAGTCCATGTCAGGCTGTAGGTGGACAGGACAACACTGCACTTTTCTTACTCAAGGCTACCCAATCACACAACTCATCTCCTTATATCTATCCAAAGGGGCAAGTGCCACCCAAGAGTGCTGAGGGCAAGCTGGGCGTGGTGGCGCACACCTTTAATCCCAGCACTCTGGGAGGCAGAGAAAGGTGGATCTCTGAGTTCGAGGCCAGCCTGGTCTACAGAGTGAGTTCCAGGACAGCCTGGGCTGTACAGAGAAACCCTGTCTCGAAAAACCAAAAAAAAAAAAAAAGAGTGCTGAGGGCAGAGGTCATGCAGATAGGTACACCCCATCACACAGCTACAGACCTCAAGTCAGCTCCAAGCCAGCCCGGCACATTTAAAATCCTAACTTGCCCCAGAAATCTGTCTTCAGAGAGAAGAAATCCAGCAGGGCAGGGGCGGCACACGCCTTTAATCCTAGCACTTTGGAGGCAGAGGCAGGCGGATTTCTGAGTTCAAGGCCAGCCTGGTCTACAGAGTGAGTTCCAGGACTGCCAAGACTACACAGAGAAACCCTGTCTCGAAAAACAAAATAAAACAAAAATCCAAAGTGGGAGCAGTGGTGGTGCTGGGATTGGTGGCGCACGCCTTTAATCCCAGGTCACGGAGGCAGAGGCAGGTAGTTTTCTTTGAGTTCGAGGCCAGCCTGGTCTACAGAGAGAGTTCCAGGAAACCCTGTTACCCCCACTCCCTCAAGGCCTTCCACAAACAAACAAAAAAATCTAGCCAAGAACAAGTGGTGGAAGGAGAGGACAGTCAGAAGATGCTTTCTAGTTCCCACCCCTCCCCCAGGCCCTGCAAACCAGAGATAAGGAGGCAGTGAGCAGTCAACTGGAAGCAACTGGAGTCTCTCTCCATGCCCCTCCCGAAGGGCACAACCCATACTCAAAAATTAATAATAATAATAATAATAATAATAAATTTTTAAAAGCTAAAGCATTTCTTTGTTGCCAAGGCACAAAAATGGTCTTCACAGGTCACTAGTATTTCAGTGACCAGACTCTCAAGTTGAAGGCCAGCTGTCCCCACTGTCATCCTTATTTGGTCAGCAGTCTGTGAGTACTACCAACCATAACGCCCTTTAGCATAATGCTAGAGGTTGAGGCAGGAGGATCTAGACCAGTCTAGCTACATGTGGAGAGGTCCTCTGTCAAAATCAAACAAACAAAAACCGGGTTACAGCCAGACTTCCCACTACACCAGTTAAGGTCAGATGGGGTTACGAGACATCCTATCTCAGACAAAACACAAAACCAACAAACAAGCTGAGGGGTGGTGGCGCACATCTTTAGTCCACACACTCTGGAGGCAGAGACAGGCAAACCTGAGTTCAAAGCTAGCCTGGTGAAACCCGGTCTTGGAAAAAAACAACAAAAACAAAACAAAACAAAACAAAAAACCCAATAAATAAAGCAAAACACTTTTTCCCACGCCTCTTTCATGGATATCTTAAAGTCACTCCCATCCAAAAGATCTCTCTCTCTCTCTCTCTCTCTCTCTCTCTCTCTCTCTCTCTCTCTCTCTCTCGTCTAAGACTTCCATAAGACAGTGTCACTAACTACTTAACTACTTTCTGTAACCGGATGATACTGTTTACTTCTGATCATGTCAGACCTGAGGACAGGTTTGTGTTTCCTCCCCAGCCCAACTTCAAGCTCGGGAGAAACACACATCAAGATTCAAAAAAAAAAAAAAAAAAAAAGCCTAAATACGAGCTAGCACCAATGATCCGCTCAGCCGTCCCGACAGTGTAGAGAAACACCGTCCGGGTGAAGAGTGGAGAGATTAACTGTACATGGGGAACTGCAGCAGTTTATGGGGTGATAGGAGACAGAGAGAAAGGGGGCATTGACATGTAGGGACTCTCCCACATCAGCCATTGCCTTCCTTCCAGGCCACACCTTGCCGTTTCACCAGGCCCCCTTTTGAATGATCCTAAGAACATTCCGGTCCTTCACGTGGGTGAAATGGCTAGAAAGTGGAGAACGCCAGTAGTGGCAGTGTCGTGAGAGTATGACCTGTTCTCATTTCTTCCCCTCCTAGCCTCCACCCAGGCTTTAAAGTTCAAGAAGGGCGTTTTCTCGAACACCCCAATTTCCAGGTCATCTCAGTTGCCCTCCTGAGCCCTTGCCTCGAGGAAGCCAGGTGATGACATGATGCCCTACTTGACCCCAGCATGCTGGCATCTGCTCATTAATCCAGAGTTCTATTAGTTCCCTCCCTGCCCAGAGACGCTCGAAGACTCACTCCTCTGCCACCCAGCTTCAAGCTGACTCATGGGGCAGGACTGCAGGGAGAGGGGACAAGCCAGTAGAAGCCAAACCTCGCCCTCCATGCTGGGGATGGGCAGCAGCTGGCATTAAACAGCTGTGCCAGACTGTGGCTGCCAAGGACTACAGCTCCCAACATGCTGAGAGCAAGGCCAGCAAAAACAACAAGTCCCAGAATACCATGAGGTCTGTACCCTCAGATACTTGTTAGACCTGGGAGGTGGGAGAGGTTGTGGTACAGGAGGAACACCTAGGCTCATTCTCTCCTCCCCTTCAGTCTCAAGATGCCCATTTTTACCCTAAAGAAGGTTTGGGGAAGAATTCCTAACCATGTGTTTTCCACTCTTATCCTGGGCAGAGTCCTGCTGCTCACTGCTGTACATTTTGTCCTCACACATGTCTACACACGCTAGGGTGACTGTTCCCAAGACCACTGTTGTGAGTAGAAAGGTTAATCTCTGCCTTCGCCCTCGCTCTGACTCCTGGCCTAGAGCCCTTCACCTTTAATAGAGAGGGAGCAGACCTCAGAAACCCCTCCAAACTCAGACGGGGAGACTCACCTTGGCTCCTGGACTCCTTGTTCTGGACGTTTCCTCCCACCCCCTGCTTAGCCTCCCAGGTCGGTTCTCATCCCTTCTTCACAGTCTGGGACAGGCCCCATACCCTGCAGAGGTTTGGGAGATCTGATCCTTCCACCTAGTACACACACTCACCCCGCTCCCAAATTGGCTCCGCCGCGGTGGCCGCTGCTCCGGGCCCTTCCGTCCCGTCCCCGTCCCGGTCCCTCCCCTCGGATAATCAGTCCCCCCTACTACGGGCCCCCAACCCAGACAAAGGGTGGCTTAGGCTGAGAGCCTTGCTCTGCTTGGCCCTTCTCTGATCGGCTTCGTGTGCAACACTAGCGGGCTCTGGCGTCCGCAGCCCCTCTAGCTGCTCTTGCACCCCTCCCTGCGACGGTCCCTCCCCGGGGCCGCCCCGGCTCCGCGCCGCAGACTCAGCTGCCCCTCTGACTCACAGGCCATTTCCTACCAGCTGATGGGGCCGCCCGCCCCGCCCAGCGCCCAGCCACCCCCAGCACTGCGACCACGGCTGCCACGCCCCCCTCAGACCACACCCTCCATGGGTAACAACTATGCTCATTGGCTCAGGGGAGGCCAGCCTCTCTGCAACCTCAAGCGTGAGTCACGCCCTCTCCAAGGGGCGCACGCCTATTGGTCCACATAAGGGCAGGCCTACCCAATGTCGCTCCGCCCACCTCCTTAACCCTTTTTTCTGTCCAAGTCCTAAGCAATTCTCTGCCCTGTCATTTAACCCCACTCAGACTTCATCCTCTCAGGGCTCAACAAACCTTTCTCCTCCACCCTTCCTGCTCTGAGGAAAATTAATAGGAAGTTCCAGTGCGCTCACAGATACAGCTCAACAATCTCCAACTCACCCAACCCTACATATCCCCAAGCCCATTCACCCCCACATCCCGAAACAGCTCCAGGTAAAAGGGTTGCTACTATCTCGTAAGCTTTCTACAAGAGCAGGAAAAGACCTACAACAGTCGTACCTTATTTCCATCCATACTGGAAGATGGCATCCTCCCCCACCCCCTTTCTTGTCTTTGTTAGAGACCCCAGGAGGCTCCTGAGATGGGCAGAGTCAGATCGAGACCAATTTCGTCTTCATGACTCACAGCTCCCTCGAAACTCACCAAGCTCCCCCTGAGTCACCGGGCCCCAGGCCCAGCCCAGAGCCAGCCAAATTAAGTAGCTGCAGAGTCAGCATCCTTAACCTTTGTCCTTAGCTCTGTAAATAACCAGGGAGGAATTTTTGCAAGGACTGGGCACTCACAGACACTTTTTTACAGGGACTGCTCTTGAGATAACCTGAGAAAATGGATAGCCTTGTCTACCTTGACCTCTGAACTTATCAGCAAGTCAGATAGGTTGTCACCAACTCCCTCTCAGTCACAGAAACAGGGGACAAACAGCAGAACCAAAAGAAGTAAAAGCCAATGCTTTGCCTATGCTATGAGTCCCTGGGACCATTAGTTTATTACTGGACTGTAAAGAGAGCCCTCCCTTTCCCTACTTCCTCTCTGGGTTTTACAATTAACACAAGCACACTACAGACCTCTAGGATGCTTTCCCCTTACCTCTAATGAGAGGAAACCCCTAAAAAAGACCCCAGCTCCCTGAGATTGAATTCTCTGCTACGAAGGAGCAGGATTTTTTTTAAATTTATTTATTTATTTATTTTTTCTGAGACAGGGTTTCTCTGTGTAGCCCTGGCTGTCCTGGAACTCTGTAGATCAGGCTGGCCTCGAACTCAGAAATCCACCTACCTCTGCCTCCCAAGCGCTGGGATTAAAGGCGTGCGCCACCACCGCCCAGCAGGATTTAAAAAAGTCTCAAAGCCCTAAACACAAGTGAAGAATCAATATGAGGATCTATTTGTCTTAGCAAAGCTCACATCTTAGGAAAATTCTTGGCAGCCCTCATTTGTTCTGTCTAACTATAATTTCAGGCTTTAGTTTTCTACAAAGATCAGAGGGGGAATACTAAAGGAGTCAGGATAAGAAAAAAAAAAAAGTTCCAGGCCTCAGTATGCCCTGGGGAAGGAGCCCAGGGTCACTCGTGCATGGAGTCATACCTAGTTGCTCTAAACTCTTTATCTTGCATCTTTTGTTGTTGTTCTTTTTTTTTAAAAAGATTTATTTATTATTACATGTAAGTACATTCTAGCTGTCCTCAGACACTCCAGAAGAGGGAGTCAGATCTTATTACAGATGGTTGTGAGCCACCATGTGGTTGCTGGGATTTGAACTCTGGACCTTCGGAAGAACAGTTGGGTGCTCTTACCCACTGAGCCATTTCACCAGCCTGTTGTTGTTCTTTTAAAGCCAAGGTCTTGCTATATAACCTAGGCTGCCCTTGAACTCATGATCGTCCTGCTTTGCCTCCAGAGGGTTAGGATTCCAGGTTACTGGGGGGTTTTGTTGGTTTTGCTTTGTTTCTTTGAGACAGAGTTTCCAGTCGCTCAGACTGAACAACTCCAGCTACCTCTTGCCTCCACCTCTGCAGCGCTGAGGTGTGCGCCACTGGACCCAGCCTGACTTAAAAAAAAAAAGTTTTGTTTTGTTTTGTTTTTTAAAGACAAGATCTCATGTAGTTTAGGCCTCAAACACACTGTACGTCAGAGGAGGATCCTGGACTCTTGATCTTTCTGTTCTCACCTCTTGAATGCTGAATTATGTTGTTTTTTTTTTTTTTTTGGTTTTTCCAGACAGGGTTTCTCTGTATAGCCCTGGCTGTCCTGGAATTCACTTTGTAGACTAGGCTGGCCTCGAACTCAGAAATTCACCTGCCTCTGCCTCCCGAGTGCTGGGATTAAAGGCGTGCGCCACCACGCCCGGCTCTGAATTATGTTTTTTAAAAAAATCTTTAGAGCCGGACCTGGTGATGGCTCGTGCCTTTAAATGCCATCCCAGAGGCAGGCAGACCTGAATTCGAGGCCTACAGATCAAGTTCCAGGACATCCAGGGCTACGCAGAGAAGCACTGTCTCAAATCAAAACCAAAGAAAAAAATTACCGCTAGGAATAATTGCATAGGCCTTTAATCTTAGCACAAAGGAGGCAAAGGCAGGCTGATCTCTGTGAGTTTGAGGCCAACATAATCTACATATGGAGCTCCAGGCTAGCCAAGGAGTAAGGCCCCCTCTTTAAAAAAGAAACAAACAACTTCTTCTTTCTTCTTCTTCTTCTTCTTCTTCTTCTTCTTCTTCTTCTTCTTCTTCTTCTTCTTCTTCTTCTTCTTCTTCTTCTTCTTCTTCTTTCTCCTCCTCCTCCTCCTCCTTCTTCCTCATGATTATCGTGTGCGGATGTGTGAGGGCGAGTGAGAAGACAACTTAGAGAATCTGGTTCTCTCCTTTCACTATGGGGTCACTATGGGGTCACTATGGGGTCACTATGGGGTCACTATGGGGTCACTAAAGGATTAAAATCAGATCACGCTTGCAGGTGCTTTTCCACACAGAACCACCTTACTGCCCACGTCTTTTAAATGCACAGCAGCTACCACTTGCTTACTTCAGTTTTTGTTTTTGTTTGTTTTCCAAGACAGGGTTTCTCTGTGTAGCCCTGGCGGTCCTGGGACTCAGTCTGCAGACCAGGCTGGCCTCAAAACCAGAGATTTACCTGCCTCTGTCTCCCAAGGGTTGTGCTTATAGGCATGTAGCACCACCCAGTGACTTCTTTTTTTCACAAACATACACATAGTTTCCTCCTCCTTGTCTTCCTCTTCCTCCTCCTCTTTCTCTTCTTCTTCCTCTTCCTCTTCTCTTATTAGAAGCTCCATAAGAACAGTAACTCTGCTCTTTGTACTAACATTCTCTGAGACTGGCATATAAAAGATACTCAATAAAATTTAGTGAAGTAAACAGAGGGTCAGATCATGAACAGCACTAGTGAAATGTGGATCTTACCTCCTGCTCTTTCACTGTGCAGCTTTAGGAACCAGTTGTGGGTTTTTGTTTGTTTGTTTGTTTTTAACTATACATGTGCAAATTTGCAAAATGAGAGGCTCTGAGCTGGTTTTGGTGGTGCACATGTATAATCCCAACATCTGGGAGATGAACTCAGAAAGATCAGGTGTTCAAAGTCGTCATCTGTTACATAGTGAGTTTGAGGCCAGCCTGGGCTACAAACAAACAAACAAACAAACAAAACCTGTCTCAAATGCAAAATAAACAAATAAGGATTCCTTTAAACAATGACCATGGAGGGCATCTACTGCCCTGGCTTTATAATCCTACTGGCTGCTGTGCATTCTTGTTCATCACAGAGGATGGGCTTAAGCAACTGAATTCCCTGCTGCTGGCACCATAGCAGAAAGGCTATATACTCAGCATAGCAAACTGCTGCCGTTTCTCTTTATGCCCCACCCACTCACACGAAATGCCCCAGCCCAGAGGAAGCTTGAATGCCTCTGCCCTGGGCCCGCCCCTCTCTGATAGAGAGCGGCTGGGAAGCAGTGTTGCCATAGAAATCAGTACCTCCTCAAAAGGCTTCAGCCTGCCCTTCTTTACCCAACCCTACCCCAAGGCTTTGTCTGTCCTGAGCACCCCTCCCTTTTTTCAGCCAGACTCAGCAATTGGGTGGCTGTATGAGAAGGCTGGCTTTGGGGGCCCCCTTTCAGCAACACGGTCACACTCACTCAGTCACGGTGTGGAAGGCAGTCCTTCCCCACCCCCTCCAAGCCAACCTAGAGGCAAAAAGAACAGTGGCAGGACAAGTCCCTGGGCCCCACTGTCTGCTCTGATGGTTAACGTCTAAGCTCGGACTGTAGGGAGCCATTTTGTCTTCATCCCCTAACTGGGCTAGAGCCTTATATCCTTCCCAGGTCAGGGTTATCACAGTGTCCCACCTCTCGGAGCACTCAGCAAAGACTTTCTGGGTACTTCTCAGCATTTCTCCTGGAGAACCCCCAGTATTGCTGAGGAGCCTATGAGGCTTCACCCAGGGAAGGACAAAGGTAGAGAAAATCAGTTTCTGGCAAGAGGTAAAAGGTGGCTACCAGTCAGTCAGTTGGGATTTACTGGCAGAGGTGGTGGTATTAGTGGGGGTTGGGGCGGGGGTGGGATCTGAGCCTCCATGCTGGTTACAGGGTGTCTGGCCAGTAAGTACAGAGTCAGGAGCAGGTCATAGATCCCAGACTGGCAAGAGCCCGAGCAGGCCCCAGTGTGAGGAAGGAAGTGGGAAATGAGCACACCCAGAGCATAAGGGCAGGGCAGGGGGGTGGGGTGGGGTGGGCAGAGACCAGAGCAGGCTTCGGTAGGAACAGGAACTAGCTTGGGGATTGACAGGAACCCAATGACAGAAGGGTCCTCGGAGACACTTAGGGGAAGGAACCCTAGCCTGGGCTAGCTACAGATGCAAGGGAGGGTAAAGACACAGTCACACAAACCCTGGTGGGCAGCAGGGCCTGCCTGCTCTCCGTGTACCCATGCCAGAAGGTGGGGCCAGGAGCTCAGCAGTAACACCAGACTGGCTACTTGTTCTGCTAAATCCAGCAGCCTCGCTCCTAGAATACAGACCCCAGATGTCTTCCTGGACTCCCTATAAGGCAAAATGTTACTTTCTAGAAGTACTGAGATTCTCCCCAGCAGAATGGGCTACAATCCCTGCCCTTCATACAGTACCCTACAACCCATCCCCTCTTTCTCTACACAACCTCACCTACTCTCCCATTCGGGGGAACGCCAGCCCTTCTCCAGCACATAGACCCCCATTCTCCCGAAGTTCCTCCAAATCGCTCAAGTATCACCTGTGATCCTCCACATGCAGACAGTGATCCTTTTCCTTAACCGTGTACCTCCCACTTTCACAAAGCACTCCCGCCCTTCCCCCACAACGGCCCCTAGAGTACACCTCCTGGCTCACACACTGAGCCCCCCAACTGCTCCCCCAAACCCGCCTCACCCACTCCAGAGCAACACTCTCCGAATTCTTTTCTTCGCTAGCGGTGGTCCCTACTTCAGGTCTGCCCAAGCCCACCTTCGGCCTCGTCTCTTTTTCCACACGCACCCCGCCCCACACCTGTAGTTCCGTGGGTCCTGTTGCACTTGAGAAGGTAGTGGATTGGGACAGGGACTGAGCAGCCCTCCTTGCAGCCTAGGCCTGCAAACCTCTCCCCTGGGGTCAGAGCCCCGCCCCCGCAACGCCCCGGCCCACCCTCTCCCTTGTCCCAGTTCCCACCTTCCCGGGGCTGGTCCCCTTGCCCTGGTTCTTTAATCCCTCAGACTCCG
>NC_034611.1:47866660-47872714 GCF_900095145.1 Mus pahari
AGTATGTGCTGTAGTATGTGCTGTAGTATGTAGTACTTGATCAGTCAGAGATAAGTAGCAAGACTATCTCCTAACATCAACCACAAAAGAAATGGGTGAGAAGGCCACGGGTCTAATTAAGATTAGCCCAGGGGAAAATGAGGAGACATTTTTCAGTGCACATTTCTATCTTCAAGGGCCCAGAAGTGCAAATGGCTTTTATGGGACACACACACACACACACACACACACACACACACACCCCAAACAAAGAAACAATAGGTGGGAAATCTGACTGAATGGAGTCTTCCTCTTCAGAGCTGTTTCTTTCTCCTTAACATTTTTTTTTTTTTGAGACAGGGTTTCTCTGTGTAGCCCTGGCTGTCCTGGAACTCACTCTGTAGACCAGGCTGGCCTCAAACTCAGAAATCCGCCTGCCTCTGCCTCCCAAGTGCTGAGATTAAAGGCGTGTGCCACCACGCCCGGCTTAACATTTTTTTAAAATTTAAATTATGTATATATGTGTAGGCCTGTGTATAGGTATGTGTGTGTGAGCCTAGGTGCCTGAGGAGTCTAGAAGAGAATGTCAGATCCCCTAGAGCTGGAGCTGGAGCTGGAGCTGGAGCTGCAGGGAGCTCTGAGCATGTGTGCTGTAAACCAAACTTGTGTCTTGAAAAGGCAGTAGGGTGTTCCCAGCCCCTCTCCTTCTTGAAACTGGTCTGTACCCCAACCTCCTAGGACAGCGTCTCTGTGTGTGGCGTGTTTGGCTTTTGTTTGTTTGTTGATAGGTAAACCAGCTCCTATGAACTTGAGAGGAGGAGACTTTACAGAGAGCGTTCTGTGAAAAGGGCAGATGGTAGCTGGAGCCTGGCTTATCCCTTCAGAGCATTAGCTGTTCTTCCAAATGTTGACCTGGGTTCAGTTGCCAGCACCTACAAGGCAGCTCAAAAATGTAACTCCAGTTCCACATCACCCAGTACTCTCTTCTGGCTCTGTGGATACTGAAATATATACAAATATATATGATATGTAACATATTATGTATATTATATATATAATATATATTAAAGAAAAGGATAGTGGTTAAAAGATTAGAGTTTAGCCAAGTATAGGGGTGAACATCTATAATCTCAGTGCTTATATGGAGGTGAGAGCACAATGATGCTGTCTGGGGTACAGGAGCAGATGCATTTTCTCTGCCAATTAAAATGCAGGAAAGAAGTGTTACTGAAGATCTGGGGGAGGGGTGGAGGATGCCAGCATAGCTATTTTACTATGTCAGAAAACCGGTGTCCTCTCTCGGGGTTGTTTCGTTAATAAAATAATTAAAAATGGACTCAAACAGAAGCCTAAGTACAATTTATTAGAGTTTAAGAAGAAAATCCCAGGGTATGTGAATGAAAAGAAAGGAATAAAAGGAAGAAGATGTGACTGTTCTTACATATGGTGGAGGCTTATTGTAGGTATGTGGGAGAGCACACTCAGAGGCAAGGACATCTGGGGGGAGTCCCCAGGGGTCATGATGATCAGACTGAGCTGTGCATGTTGGGGCGGGGTGGTGGGGGAGGAGAGGGGAGCGAGGAGAACCAGGTACAGTAGCCAGGAGGCCCAAAGTGGCTGGATAATACGGGGAAGAACAGTGCAGACCCTGGCCTGGAGAGCTTAAGGTAAGGGGGCAGGGTGTGCCATCTAAGAGGGCCCTGTAATCTGTAGGGACTGAGGGACGCAGGGAGAACCTGCATCCAGGCCCACTTCGATACGTTAAATAGGCACCTCAGTCCAGGGCTGATACCTAACTGTAGGCAAACTGTAAAGATTATAGCATGTCCGGCAGAGGAGGGCGGAGAAGATGAGCAAGGAGGTGAACCACTGGGTGGCAGGCAGTCCCACCTGGACAAGAGCTTTAGAAAACGCGGAATAAAGCGTGGAGACAAGTTAGGGAGTTTAAAAGTATACTTAGATTCTGGCCAGTATCTGAGAGAAAAAAAAGACAGAGAAGAAGAAAAAGAAATGAGTACACTTTTCTAGGTCAGGCAGAGCCAGAAGAACCTCACGGTGGCTCTTAGGGTCTTCAACAGGGGAGGGGATGCTGGGAAGGAAAGCACATCCCCTAAAGGTGAACCTGCAGTCCTAAGGGTGGCTTCTAGCCAGGTACTGCTCCGCTGGAGTTCCTCTTCAAGGAGACAAAAGCACATCTCCCCCTAGAGGTAGATTCTATTATTACAGAAAGACAACTTGTGGGCCTTGGCCCTCTTTTAACTGGTTCTCAGGTTTGAACTCAGGCCATCAGGATTGGCAGCAAGCCATTTTACCCCCTGAGCCAATCGACTTTGGGGTTTTCTTAATTACATCATGGGAAGGTCCATCTTGAATGTAGGTGACACTATTCCTTGGGCTTGGGATCCTGGGATATAGAGGAGTGGAGAAAGTGAGCTGAATTCTCCCACACATGCCTTTTTTTTGCTTTCTGTTCTAGGCTATGGATGTACGCAGCTCCCTCAAGCCTTTGCACTGTGGCCTCCCTGCCATGATGAACTGTAACTTGGAACTGTGATATAAAACACACCCCTACCTAAGACATCAGGTGTCCTGCTCTGTCATTCTTGTTCCCTTGAGATGGGGTTCCTTACTGAACCAGAAACTCACTATTTTTCAGTTTGTCTGGCTGGCCCACAAGGCCTAGTGACTCTCTGATCTTTGTCCCTAACAGACTACCCTATGCTAGTCCCTATCATCTCATTCATTCCACAGACACCTACCAAAGACTTGTGCCTACTTACTCTGGCTTCTGTGGTATAGCCCCAGTCATGACTTCTTCAAACAGTTTGCAACAGGCTTTTTGTTATTATAAATCTTAGGGATCCTACAACAGCTTCCACTTAGGCAAATGTGTGTGTGTGTGTGTGTGTGTGGTGTGTGTGTGTGTATGTGTGTGTTTCCCTGTGCTGGTTCTCTCCAACCACTCTCCATCTGTGTGGATTCTAGGGACTACACTCAGGCCATCAAGCTTGTCAGCAAGCAGGTTCAAGGGCTGAGCCATCTCACAAACCCTGGTTTTGTTTTTATTTATTGGCTAGATATGGAAGAAAGCCACTGGGGGTCACTTTCTGGTGCTGCCTTCTTGATATCGTAACATAAGACATTCAGATGTTTTCTTTCCTTCTGCCCTCCTCTTCCCTACGTTCAGGAGCAGGTAATATGAAGAAAGAAGCTGAGAAATCAGGCTGATCATGGGTTGTATGCCTTAATTCTCAGGGACTGGGAAGCAGAGGCAAGCTCATCTCTTAGTGTTCCGGATTAGCCTGGTCTACATAGTGAGTTCCAGGCCCATTAGGGCTACACACACACACACACACACACACACACACACACACACACACACACAATCTTATGTTCGCACACACAAACTCACACATGCACACACACACATGCACACACATATGCATGCACCTCCCCATATACACATGCTTGTGCACACATGCATGTGTGTACACACTGGCATGCACATACACATAAACATGCACACACATGCACAGGCATGCACATAGACATGCATGCACACACAGAGACACACATGCACACAGACACATCCACATGCACTCGCATCCATACACACAGGTGCGTGTACACACACAGACACACACACACACAAGCACATGAGAGGCCCGGAGTTCAATTTCCAGCACGTGTACACACACAGACACACACACACACAAGCACATGAGAGGCCCGGAGTTCAATTTCCAGCACGTGTACACACACAGACACATGCACACACAGGCTGTTGCAGCGGAGGGGCAGAGATGACTGCAGAGCAGTCAGTTTTGACATCCATAGAAACAGTGGTGCCATAAGGTTGGCTCCAGAGCTGAGGAACTGTGCCGTCTTTCAAGTGGCAGAGGCAAAGCCACCAGAGCAGTCACAGTGGTGAATCCATGGTCACCCAAGTGGCAGCAATCAATACAACAGCAACGACAGTGGCAGGAACAGCAACTTCCAGAGACAGGGCCTTAGACACCCAAGCCTGAGAGCCAGGACCATTGAGTGCTGTCGAGAGTAGGCAAATCTCTGGACCCTAGACCTGGGTGCTATACCACGAGCAGCTGTTAGGTACCAGGGATGCCCCAGTGCCCTACTGGAAGCTACTATGCTAGCACAAGCAGGGCTATTCTGACACCCAGGACCACATAAGTGCTGTAACAATTTTGTTAAGGGTCCCTTATACTGGAGGCCTACAATGGAGTGGTAACATCTGCCATTGTAAGGCTAAGAGTCCTGGTACCTCAGGCCTACACAAGGAGCTGTAATACCGGTGTCATTGGTTGTTTCCCTCCTGTTTACTGCCACTGTGCTACTGCTCTCTGTCAAAAGCCAAGGGACACAGCAGCTGCTGGGAAACAAACAAACAAACAAACAAACAAACAAAAAAAACGGTACTGGAAGAACTTCACATACAGTTTTCATCCAGATGGAGTATCCCAGCCGAGTGATTGATAACAGAAGGTTTTTAACAGGCTGAGGGCCAGGCAGGCCCAGGCAGACTATGATAAATGCTTCTAAGTGTCTTTCTCTGGTAGGAACATCACAATGAGTTTTGGTCTCCTGCAGCTAGTTGAGGGAAACTTAAGAAAGGGCTTCCCTGTAGTCAAAAAAGTCTAGAGCCTAGCTCTAGAGCCACCTTCCACGTAGAAATAGCTCAAGAAAGTGTAAAGGAAGAAAGACGCAGCAAAAGTCCAAGTAAGCTAAGCTTGTGTAAACGGAGACGGCGGAGCAGAGACTAGGTGGCCAGGGCTTGGGGTGCTGGTGCAAGCTGTTGGGCTGCACGCCTATCATCTTCTGATCACCCAGGCCACCTCTTGTTCCTAACACAACAGTTCCTGTTAGTCCTTTCTCCCAGTGTGATGTTATGTTCTCAGTTGTGGCCAAGGGAAATAATAATAATAATAAATCATCTTAAGTGAGTGCACGGCATGCAATCTCAATATCGCCTTCTTCTCCTCCCTCTCTTCCTCCCTCCCCCTTTTCATCCTCTTTCCCTCCCTCCCCCTTGATATACATACAGTTCAGGTGCTGCCCTCAAGTTCTGATCCTCTTGTTTTGGTCTCCTGAATATTGGATCACTGGCATATACTACCCACAATGCCCAGCGGATAGCTAAACTGCCCCTCCAATGACTTAGTCTCCTGGCAGTATTCATCCATTTATGTACTTCTTTTTCTTTAACATTTTTTGTTTTATATTTATTTATTTATTTAATGTAAAAATACATTGTAGCTGTAGAGATTGTTGTGAGCCCTCATGTGGTTGTTGGGAATTGAATTTAGGACCTCTGCTCGCTCTGGCTCAAAGATTTATTTGTTATTATAAATAAGTACACTGTAGTTGTCTGCAGATGCACCAGAAGAGAACTTCAGATCTCATTATGGGTGGTTGTGAGCCATCATGTGGTTGCTGGGATTTGAACTCAGGACCTTCAGAAGAACAGTCAGTGCTCTTAACCGCTGAGTCATCTCACCAGGCCAAGGCCAACATTTTTGTTTTTTTGAGACAAGGCTCTCTGTGTAGCCCTGGCTGACCTGAAACTCACTCTGTAGACCAGGCTGGTCTCAGACTCACAGAGATCCATTTACCTCTGCCTCCCGAGTGCTGGGGTTAAAGGTGTGTGCCCAGCACCACCTGGCAGCATTTTATTATTAGGTGTGTGTGTGTGTGTGTGTGTGTGTTTGTGTGCGCGCACCCGTGTGCATGCGTGCATGTAAGTGGAGGTCAGTGGGAGAGTTCTCTCATTCTACCTTGTGGGCCCTAGGGATCAAACTGGTCATTACTATTGGCAGCAAGCTCCTTTACCACTGAGCCATCTTGTAAGTCTTATGACTCACTTTTGATAAATGTCAAAAAGAAGGGTGGGGGTGGAGGGTTGGAGGAATGGAGGACTCGGCAGTTAAGAGCTTGTACTGACACACACACACACATAACTAGAAATGAAATAAATCTTTTTTTCTTTTATTTGGTTTTTTGAGACAGGGTTTCTCTATGTAGCCCTGGCTGTCCTGGAACTCACTCTGTAGACCAGGC
>NC_034611.1:47873444-47880098 GCF_900095145.1 Mus pahari
TCTGTAACTGGAGTTGCAGGCAGTTGTGAGCTCCCGTGTGGGTGCTGAGACCCACAGCTGGTTGCTCTGCAAGGGCAGTAAATGCTTTTAATTGCAGAGGGACCTGGGCAAGTAGCTCTTTTTTTCTTTCTTTCTTTCTTTGTTTCTTTCTTTCTTTCTTTTTTTTTTTTTTTTTTTTTTTTTTTAGGACAGGGTCTGATGTAGTTCAGGATTCCACTGAACTCACTATGTAGTCAAGGCTAGCCTTGAATGGCTAACCTTGCTGCCTCCACCTCCCACGCGCTGGGATTGCAGGCATCTGATGTTATGCTTGGCCTCAGACTGTGTGCAAGCAGCTTTGGTGACCAAGCCCATGTGACAAGGAACTGAGGCTGGCCCATAGTTCATCAAGAGCTGAGGCTATGATTCCAAGCCCTGGAGGAATTGGGTTCCGCCAACAATCACAGAAGGGAGGTTGGAACTGCGATACTCCGGTCAAGCAGGCACCCGGGACTTTCTGAGAAACCCTCAACTGGAGGATTCGGCTAAGTTGGGCCTGGATTCCTGACCTGCAGAAAGTTCCAGATAATCAGTGTTGTTTTAAGTTACTAAGTTCTGGGGTTATTTAGTTCATCCCAATGGAAAACACACTGGCTGCATC
Source organism: Mus pahari (assembly GCF_900095145.1). Lineage (NCBI taxonomy): Eukaryota > Metazoa > Chordata > Mammalia > Rodentia > Muridae > Mus > Mus pahari. The sequence goes on from NC_034611.1 coordinate 47,874,085, forward strand.
GACTTAGGTATAAAATGTGTGTGCCTAAAAAATTTATTAGATTGTTTCCCACTGTTTTATATTATTGGCCGGGTGCAAAGTTTCCAGTCTTGCTGGGCCGGCCTCTGCATCCTCTCTCTAGAAGGATCCTTGATTTTATTACAGTTCTGTTTGTTCTTTCTAAACTCAGAACTAGAATTCAGAAGTTCAACTCCTTTTCAGTTCCTTGCTCGCTCTAGAAAAACTGCGATGTATAGTTACATAATGCCAACCACTAAAACGTCCATTGTCTTTGAGATCTCTTGACTAGCGTGTTCGAAATCTTCCCTAGGGTTCGTTTTTTTCTCTTCTCCAGATTCGTAGTTCTAACATTTGGAAAGACAATTTTTTTTCCCCTTTAAAGAGAAGGCTTCGCGTAGCATAGGGCTAGCTTTAGATTTACCATGTAGCCAAGGATGGCCTTGAATTCCTTATTCCCTAGCCTCTAAGTCCGGAAGAACTGGAATTTTGCCGCTATAGCCCAGATGCAACCTTGTGTAATTACTATGGCAAGTATCTCTTCGGCTGTAAGGCCTCGTCTCATTAAGGAAATCAATCGCGAAGTCTTCAATGAAGAGAATCTGTTTTTTTTTTGTGTGTGTGTGTGTGTGTGTGTGTGTGTGTGTGTGTGTGTGTGTGTGGAAACTCCACGCACGTGGGAGGAGCAAAAGGTTTCAACTCTCGCCCCACACAGGTGAGGGCCAGCCCCGCCCATCCTTGCTTTGAAGCCCTTTCAGTGGGCGGAGCTGCCATCAATCTCGGCTATTAGAAAGATGAAGGGGAACCTCGAAGGCTACGTGCTCCTGAGGGGCGGGGTCGGCAGACTGGGCGCGAGCGGATTGGCCGGAAGGCGTAGCCCTTGGGGATTGGCCCCGCCCAGTCTCTCGCGCCGATCCCAGCCGGAGTGAGGGAGGGGAGGGAGTTCTGGTCGCTCACGCTTCGCAGCTATGGCGCCTCGGGGCCGCGCCCAGTCCCCAGTTTGCCGGCGGAGCCTCAGCTCTTTCCTCCGCTCACTCCGTCCGTGAGAACCCGGGCGGCTCCGAGGGAGCGGGGAACGCGGCGGGCGCCGGGGACCATGAGGAGCGGCCGGACCCGCGAGGCGGACAGCGGAGGGTGGCGCGGCACCTGCTGAGAGAAAAGAGGGAGCGGCCCGGCTCCGCGCCGCCGAGGTGCGGCGGAGGCTGGTCCGCGCCTCGGCCATGTCGCTGCTCTGCGTGCGTGGTGAGTGCCCGGCCGGCGGGACCCGCGGCTCCCACGCCTGCCGGGACACTTGTGGTAGCGTCCCGGCGGCGCTTCTCCCGAACTTGGCTCCCCGCGCTCGCCCTGGGCGGCGACTGCGCTCGTAGTCACTTCTAAAGGTCCGACGGGTTTCCGCCGCTCTTCCGCAGCGGACTGTTATCCGTCCATTCCGGCAGGCAGCCGTGAGACAGCGTTGTTGTCGGGCTTTGCCAGATGCTATTAAACAGTGAGCAGGGTCCGGTGACAGCGGGCTCCCGAGGGGACCTCCTGTGCTTGGCGCCTGTCTAGAGCGGGCAGCTTCTCAGTCTCCCCGCGCTGTGAAACTAGTTGGCCCAGGAGTAGCAGCTTTTTATGACTCTGTCCGTGTTAGTGGTACAGCTGTCACATCCCTTCAAGTTTCTCTCTTGATTTACATCTTACTATGGTCCGTCTCGTCCCCGGCTCCTTTCCTGTGTTTGTGTCAAGGCTCAGATTATTTTCACATATCACTTTGAAGAAGGAGGTGTTGGCTTCTCTCCTTTGGGAGTAGACCGTGGAGAGATGGGTTTATTTTATTTTAGCTTTGGCTCTTTCTCTGAGGACACTTGGTCCATCCAGGAAGGGATGTGTTTGTGTGTGATTGTTCTTGGTAACAACAGTCTTGTTATATAGTCTAGGCTGGTTTGGAATTCATTGTATGGCTCAGGCTAGTTTGGAAGTTGTGATTTAACCACCTCACCTCCTGAGTACTGGGATTACAGGAAGCTTTTTATAAAACCAGAGCTTTAGAGTTTAAGTCATATGAGGTACAGTGCCCTGAATTTAGCTCTAAGCGAGTAGAGACTGTGTTGCTGGTTTTTTGTTTTTTGTTTTTTGTTTTTTAAATAGTATTCCGAGTGCCAAACTCCGTAGAAATTTTGAATGAATGTAAGACCTGTGATTTTAGAGAGATTAACTAGCCAGAAAAAGTAGGGTTTGAATTGCTGATTGAATTTGATCTTGGGAGATTCAAATTACAAGCCATATATCTGTTGAATAAAGTGAGATAAAGTGGTTTGGTTGTGAGAGTATATTTATCCACAAGAGCCTTCCCAGAGCCTTTTCCTGTCACTTTTACTGGATAGCTAAGAGTTCATGTTTCTTTTGGCTGGACGGATTAGAAGCATTGTTGTTTGTGATCCTTCTGATAGCAGTGTTTCCCCCAGCTGCTGGCAAATGGAACTGCTTTGGGTTGTGCTAGTCTACTGTCTCATTCAATCTGCACTAACCCCAAATAGGATTTGGTTACTTCCGGGGATTATGAGAGCTACAGTTTTTCTTTTTTAGTGGTTGATTTTTTTCATTAATGAGAATTTTGCTTTGGTTTTAGGGAAGCATTTCCCCTCAGCAGCTGGGAGTCTATTTATTCCTTTAGATCCCTGCTGCCAAAAAGCAGGATTTGAGAGAGGTTGGGATTGGAAATGCCTCTTGGATAGTTTATTAATTCTCTGCTGCCTACACTAGACAGAGCCAGACCTTATGAAAGACTCTTTAGGCAGGAGCACTTTTAAATCAGAAGTTATTTGTCTGATTTAACTAGAAAAGGACCTGCTGCTGTTCTTATTTCCTTTAATATCAGTCAGCTTTCATTGTCTGGATATTCTGCTATTTAAACTGTTGCTGTCTCTGTCAGTCTCTCCCCACCCTCTATCTAGGGTCAGTCCTACCTCCCAAATCCTGGGGTTTGAGGTTTATGATTCCATGCCTGGTTTGCTTCTCCTTTGCTGGGGCTTGGACTCAGTGCCCCTGGTGTTAAGCATGACTTAACCACTGATCTTACACCCGTACCTCCTCTTTGCTCTTTTGGTGGGTGGTGGGTGGGGGTCCCACTTTGTGGCCTAGGCTGGCCTTGGCCATCTGAGTGAGTGCATTCCCTGTGTGAGATATTACACCTGGCTAAACCTGACTCTTCTACAGTGGCATTCCTTGTATTATATTTTGACAGCTGGAATTTGTTTTGTTGGTGTTCTGATTTGTTTGTTTGTTTGAGATAATGTCTCTTTTGTAGTCCATAATGGCCTATAACTTACTATGTAGCCCAGACTGGTCTTGAACTGGTGGTGATTGTCCTTCTTTAGTCTCCTAAAGATTGAGATTTGCCGTACCTGATTGTACAAGCATTTAATTCCAGAATTTGGGAGGCAGAGGCAAAGGAAGAAGCAGGCAAGTCTCTTGGTGTCAGGACAGCCTGGTCTACCTAATGAGTTCCAGGACAGCCATTGGCACATAGTGAGACATTGCCTCAAAAATAAGCAAGCAAAACCAAAACAGCTCCACAAGTAAGTGCTGGATTTACAGATGTGTGCCACCACCACCCCCAGCTGGGATTAGGGATGCCATTCTTATCCTGAAAGCAGACTAGTGATACTGTTTAGTAACTCAACTTCAATTCATCTTGGAATGCAGTTGGATTAGAAAGCTTTTCAGTCTAGCATAGTGCCACATGCCTTTAATGCCAGCACTTGGAAGGCCCGGGCAATCAGATCTCTGAGTTTGAGGCCATCTTGCTCAACATAGCAAGTTTCAGGACTGCCAAGGCTACACAAAAAAGAAATGAGAAAGAAAGAAAGGAAGGAAGGAAGGAAGGAAGGAACCTTTTTCATGAAGTTCAAATAATTAACTTGATACATAAATTGGTAAGTTGTGTGCTTTTTTTGTTTTGCCTTATCTGTCCATCTGTCTTGTCTGTTCATCTGTCTGTATGTCCATCCATCTATCTATCCATCCATCCATTTATCTATTCGAGGCAGTCTCACATACCCTTGAACTCTTGGTCCTCCAGCCTTTAACTCCTAAGTGCTGGCCAAATCGGTTTTGATTTACCAATCCTCAAATCGTCCAGAGTTTATTTCCCTGCTCTAACCCAGCAATCACGCCGTCCCTCCTCCAGGTCAAAGGCTCTCAGGGTCTTGACTCTAGTGTGCTTGCTCGGATGCTTCTTTCTAAAATTTTATTATGTGTGTGTGTGTGTGTGTGTGTATGTTTTGCCTGCCTGTATGTTTGTGTACTGCATGTGTGCTTAATGCCTTCAGAGGCCTTGGATTTCCCAGAACCGGAGTTACAGATGGCTATAAACCACTATGTGGTACTGGGAATCGATCCCTGGTCGTTTGGAAGAGTAGTCAGTGCTCTGACTGATGAGCTATCTCCTCAGTCCCTAAAATTGTTTATTTGGTGTGTGCATGAGTATAAGCTCACATCTTTTGTAGAGGTCAGATGACAACTAGCTGGCGTCAGTTCTTTCCTTTTACCCTGTGGGTTTGGAGATGGAAGTCTGGTTGTTAGGCTTGGCAGCAACTGCTTTTGCATACTGAGCCATCCAGTTCTTTTCAATACATACATATATACATACATACTCTAAGGATATACTTATTTATTTAGGATTTGTTTGTTTGTTTGTTTGCTTATTTTTTCTCTGTATAGCCCTGGCTGTTCTGGAATTCACTCTATAAACCAGACTGGTCTCTAACTCATAGAGATCTGTCTGCCTCTCTGGGATAAAGGCAAGGCACGTACCACTACTGTCCAGTCACAAAGATTTATTTTCAATTATGTATATAAGTGCATGTCTGTGTGTGCGTATGTTCACCTGTAAATACAGGTGCTTCCAGAGTCCAAAAGTGACCGTTAGATGCCCTGGAGCTTGAGTTACTAGAGGGTGAGACACCCTGGGTCTTAGGTCCTCTATAAGATAAGCACTATAGTATGTGCTGTCAATTGCGTCTCTCTCTCTCTCTCTCTCTCTCTCTCTCTCTCTCTCTCTCTCTCTTTCTCTCTCTCTCTCTCTCTCTCACACACACACACACATCTATCTTTAACACTAACTTTGTTCTTTCTTGTATCTGCTTTGCTCTGTGCTTGTACCCTCTAAGGAACTTACATTTTCTATTTATCTAAAATATAGCCTCCCTTTCACAGTTTAAAGTCTACCTCTGTTGTTGAAAACGTCCTCAGTGACCTTTTTCTCTTTTAAACCTTAGATAACGTGTCTGGACAGCAGCACTAATTTGGTAGTGAGTCAGATACACCACCCTTGTTCTTCTATTGTTACACTTAAGGTGACCTGGACAGAGGAGACAACAACGGTCAGATCAAACTGGATTTGTCTTGAATTGGAATAGTCCCTTATAAGAGTCACATTGAAAAATTAGATTGAGGAGCTGGAGAGATGGCTCAGTGGTTAAGAGCATCAAGTGCTCTTGTAAAAGGACGACCTGGGTTCAATTTTCAGCACCCACATGGCAGCTTACAGCTATCTGTAACTCCAGTTCCAGGGGCTCTAGTGCCCTTTCCTGGCCTCTGTAGGCTCCACGTATTCATGTGATGCACAGACATACATGAAGGCAAACACTGATGTACATGAAATAAAAATAAATAAATCTTTTAAAAAAAAAGAAAAACTAGATTGAGGGAATTATTGTTATTATTGAAGAGGAGATTGGCTAGACTACTAGACAGTATAGAAGCTATTTGGAGAACATGGGAGGTTTAATTCTGATTAAAGGGGAAGGGTCATAATAATAGATGAAAATATTTAAAAGTTTTTCTATATCACTTTGTCAGTAAAAGGATAGAACTGAGATAAGTGGCTTAAATTATAGGATTTTGTCTGGTGGTGGCTCATTTCTGTAGTTCCACCACTTGGGAAGTAGAGGCAGGAAGATCAGACAAGGCAGCCACCACCAGGCAACATAACAGTTCCTAAAAATCAAAGTCTAAGCCGGGCGTGGTGGCGCACG
>NC_034611.1:47880156-47881947 GCF_900095145.1 Mus pahari
CTTTAATCCCAGCACTTGGGAGGCAGAGGTAGTCGGATTTCTGAGTTCAAGGCCAGCCTGGTCTACAAAGTGAGTTCCAGGACAGCCAGGGCTATACAGAGAAACCCTGTCTCGAAAAACAAAAACAAAACAACAACAACAACAAAAAAATCTAAGTCTAGTTGGGAGGCAGTGGTGCATACCCTACCTTTAATTTCAGCACTTGGCAGGCAGAGACAGGTGGATTTCTGAGTTTGAGGACACCCTGGTCTACAGAGTGAGTTTCAGGATAGCCAGGGCTACACAGAGAAACCCTGTCTTGAAAAAGCAAAAAACCCCAAAGCAACAAGAAAGAGTTCTCTTATATTTGTGCAGATCTCTGTGAGTTCAAAGCCAGCCTGATCTGCAAAGTGAGCTCCAGGGCTCTGGGCTTTGTAGAGAGACTCTATCTTAAAAATAAACCAAATTAATATATTTTGGTACAAGTTTACTCAAAATGATGATACTATTTTGTTTACATGGTTGTCAGATAAGACAACCACAGGAAACTAAATCAAGACTTTCTGGCTTTCATTGTCTTGGTATTCTTGACTAACTTCCTCTATGTTATAAGCATTTTGAGAATTGAACTTTTTATATTTCTTTGTAATTTTCGTTGTTGATTAACAGCATTTAAATAACTGAGCAATGGATCCTGATCCCAATTTGGTCCATAAATGGCTACCTTTCACTTGGCAGAGGCTATGGTGGCACACATCTATAGTCCTAGCATCTAGGGGAAGATCAGTAATTCAGGGCCAGCCTGAGCTACATGAGAACCTGCTTTAAAAAGAAAAAAAAGAAAGTAGTTTTTGGCTACTAGTAGTGGCACGTGCCTGTAATCTCAATATGCTGGAGGCTGTGGCAGGAGGATCACCGTGAGGTCAAGGCTAGCCTACATTACACAGTGAGACCCTTTTAAAAAGAGTCTTGAAAAATTAAAATGTAATATATTCATTGTGTGTAAAACTATAAGGAGACCCTGGATTCAGTCCCTAGCACTATAGCCAGCAACAGTCCCTGGAAGTAAGGAAGTAATAGATGCTAATATGTTGGTAATTTATCAAATTTTGAGATGATGCAGAAAAGTGTAAGAAGGAGAATAAAAATCTTTATGGTTTCTCCATTACCACTAAAAGTCATTTTGTTAATCCATTGCCTTTGTGTATGTGTTGGGAACTGAACCCTAGGCCCAGTCCCTGTTAAGGATGTGCTGTACCACGGAGCTACACCTGAAACTTTGTTTTGTTTTATAAGATAATTGGTATGCATGGTAAAAAAATTCCAACGTTGAATGTGAAGGGAAAGGAAAATGTTTTCTTGTCATTCTTTATTTCACGTCTTAATAGTAGTTACTGTTTACTGCTTTGTGTGTAGTCTAGAAATTTTCATAATGTGAATTTGTTTCACATACAGGCATATATAGATGGTATTAAATAGCCCAGTTACACTTCAAGTTTGCTTTGTAGCTAAGAGTGACCTTGAACTGATCCTCCTGCTTCTGCATCAAGTGGTGTCATGCCAGCTCCGTATGAATATTTAGGTTATATGTAATTTAATGTACACAGTGTTCCACATTTGAATCCAGGGCCTCATGCATGCTAGATAAGTTCTCCATCACTAAGCTACATCTCCAGCCAATATTATCTCTCATCTTTTAAAAGTTAACTTTTTAAAATTGTTTTCTTTTTGGCCTATGTGAGTCATGGATATATATATATATATATATATATATATATATATATATTTTTTTTTTTTTTTTTTTTTTTTTTT
>NC_034611.1:47882022-47889322 GCF_900095145.1 Mus pahari
TGGTTTTTTGAGACAGGGTTTCTCTGTGTAGCCCTGGCTGTCCTGGAACTCACTCTGTAGACCAGGCTGGCCTCGAACTCAGAAATCCGCCTGCCTCTGGCTATAAATATATTTTTTGACACAGGTCACTGTGTAGTCCTTGCTGGCCTGTAACTCTCCTGTGTAGACTGGGCTGGCCTTGGATTTGCAGGGATCCTTTTGATGGGTAGTCTTATAGGCATATGCTACCACATTCGGCTTACCTGCTTCTTGCAAGTATCGAGAGAGCATCCCACTCTGCATGTTCTTACTCTGAACAGTTTGGTGGATATTTAGGACTTACATTTCTCATCACAGTGCTACGGCTTGTGGCACTTTTGTTAGGCTTTATAGCTCTACAGTCAGATTTCTACACAAATTTCCTGTGGTTTGCTGGTTGCTGGTTTTCTTGGCATAGTAATTATCCCCAAGTGAATCTATTAGGAAATGAAAGGGCACAGTGTTTCTTAGATGGCATCTTCTACTAGAGGCAAGACTTTCATGAGCAGGCGATACTTTATGCCTATCAAAAGGACCAGAGCAAACTGGCAAGTGGATAAATGCACATCAGGTGTGATGGATGGTGAGAATGGACTCCTGCAAGTTGAATTCTTACCTCTACATGTGCACTGGGACATGTGTACTGCACCCCCCAGGAAAACAAATATGATAAAATTAAAAAATTTTACCTGTCTAAGTTTGACTTCTTTTACATATTCTTTTCTGTTTTAAAAATTATTTATTTAAAAAGATTTATTATTTTTATGTGTATGTATATGTGCCTACATTAGATTATTACATCATATGTGTTCAGGAGCTCAAGGAGACCAGATGAGCACATCAGATCCCTGGAACTGGAGTTACAGGTCATTGTGAGCTACCATGTAGTGCTGGGAACTAAACCCCAGTTCTGTGCAGTAAGCACCACTGAGCCATCTCTTCAGTCTCTTGTTTCTTAAATATATATATATATATATATATATGCATGCGCTGGTGAGATGGCTCAGAGGGTTAAGAGCACTGACTGCTCTTACGAAGGTCCTGAGTTATATCCCAGCAACCACATGGTGGCTCACAACTACCCGTAATGAGATCTCATGCCCTCTTCTAGTGTGTCTAAAGACAGCTACAGTGTCCTTTAAGTTTTTTATTTTTTATTTTTTTGTTTTTTTAGAGACAGGGTTTCTCTGTATAGCCCTGGCTGTCCTGGAACTCACTTTGTAGACCAGGCTGGCCTCGAACTCAGAAATCCACCTGCCTCTGCCTCCCAGGTGCTGGAATTAAAGGCATGTGCCACCACTGCCCAGCTTTACAGTGCACTTATCTATAATAATAAATATATCTTTGGGCCAGGGCAAGCAGGGACTGAGCGAACATGGTCTACTGGAGTGAGCAGGGTTGACCAGAGCGAGCAGAGGTCCTAAATTCAATTCCCAACAACCAGATGAAGGCTCACAACTGTCTGTACAGCTACGGTGTATACTCATATACATTAAATAAATAAATAAACCTTTAAAAATATATATACACATATACATATATATGTTTATACACACACACACACACACACACACACACACATATATATATATATAATTAAAAAATGGGCAGCATGTACACTATGGGGCATCCGTGTTACCTCTGTCTCAAACACACAAAATAGATGGATAAATAAAAAGCTTTTAAAGATTTGGGTTTGGTTGTAGCTCATTGACAAAGTTCCTGCTTGTTTTCACTAGGCCCTGAGGTCATTCTTGCAGAACAGTTTTTCCCATATTGCATAGGTACTACTTCTATTTTTAAAGTAAAACAAAGCAATGTTTTTGTTTAAATGCACATAAAATTGATTTGTTTTGCAACTTGCTCTTAAATAGTTTGATTTATTGTCACTAGTCATCTACTTAACTTAAAGGATCTTGATGGGAAACGTATAGAATGTTAACTTTGATAGCTCACATATTTATAGGACACTCACAGTCAGTATGTGTGCATTCTACTCAAGGAGGCCTGAAGATAGATTTTTGGTTTCCAGCCACTCTGGGTAGTAGAAATGATTTTAATATTTCTAGGTCTAAGGATAGATTGACAAAACATTTCTCTTATTTTCCCTATATGTTATCGTTTTCTACATCGTCTAAATTCGTGTATATTTTCATCACATTGGTATTCTGGTAATCCCTGTTCTTGCAAACAAAGTTGTTACTGGATTCTTTTTACTTAACTAAGGCACCAGGAAGCAGATAGTGCCTTGTCCTTTCCAGGCACCAGGTACCAGTGAAGGAGGAAAGGACCAACTTCCTCTAATATGACTTGAGTCATAAACACTGTGTAAGCAGTATATCCTCTAATTTCTTAGGTTGGTTTATTTGCTTGTTTTGTGATAGTCTCATGTTCTTGAGGCTAGTCCAAAAGTCCTCATCTTCCTGCCTCCAGTTTCCAAATATTGGGATTCTAGGCGTGTGTCACAACTTCGGCTTAATTTCTTTGTTTCTGAAAGTGTGGCTTGTCTAAGATTTTGGTTCTTTAGGGAAATATACTAAAGATGTCTTCCAAACCTAGAGAATCTTGTACTTGCTGAATTCTTAAATCCTATTTATCTGTGCTGTGTGTTTCAGACTTTGCTATGAGTTTGTTTAAAGTTTGGACTGTGAATCATTTGTAAATATTTGTTGAGCACCATCTCAGTGCTTGCTTATGATACAAATTTATATTAGATAAGAGGTCATAGATTCTATCTGGGTTTTAGCTGAGTGTGGTAGTGTATGCCAAGAAGTGTGGTAGTGTATGCCAAGAGACAAAGGCAGGAAGACCAAGGACTGCCTAAATGACATAGCAAGATCCTGTCTCAGAACAAAAGTTAGGACCTTCAAAATGGCTCCCTGATGACTATGCCTGATTCCTGCCTGAAACCTATGGTAAAAAGAGAGAACGGAGTCCCCAAAGTCATCCCCTTATTTCCGTGTGTATGTTTCACACACATACACAAACCAATGATAAATAAAATAACAAGTAAAATAAACATTAAAAAAGATGAAATTGTATTCACATAAATCGAAAGACCACACTTAGGACTACTAAATATGAATTAAGGTAAGTAAAACAATGTACATTTTTCCTGTAGTAGGGAAATAACTGTACCATCTTTCAGAAGCTTGTCTTGTTACCTTTTCAGTTGAACTCAGGTCCTTATACTTTCTAGGCAAGTGCTCTATCATTAAGTTCTATCTCCAGCTCTCTTTCTTCTAGATTATACACATACACAACCCCTCCTGGCTAAAGCAAGACTCTAAGTTTGGGAGGCATTAGCTAGATGCTTCTACTTAGTGCATATAACAATTGCATACTATGCTATATCTCACTGTGTAGCCATACCATTTTTTTTAAAATGTATTTATTAGCCTGATGATGGTGTAGATTGGATGAAGTGTGCAAGTGACTGAAGGTAGTTAAGTTATAACAGGAGTAATTTAGGTTGACAATAAAATTTTTCCCTCTGTCACTGTATCATCCGGTATTTTCAATCTGTCACTGCCCAGTATCATCCAGGATTTTCAGTTGTCTGCTTCAGCCTCACAAGAGCTGGAATTAGAGTTGAGCATCAGAATCCTTATTTATTTACGTATATAATACTGCACATTGACTCCAGGGACTCACACAGTGCATTTGCACGCTCTATCAAGTTATACCCCAACCCATTCTAAACTTCAAAAAAAATGTGTTTTATGTGTGTGAGTATGCACATGCTTGTCATGGTGTGTATATGGAGTCAGAGGACAACTTTCAGGGGTTGGCTCCCTCCTTCCATCATCCTGGGTTTCTGGTTTCTATCATGTCAAGCCCCCATTATGCTCTCCTGTCCTTCTCCTAGTTTTGCTAATTCTCAGCCTTCTTTCTTTTCTCTTTCTTTCTTTCTTTCTTTCTTTCTTTCTTTCTTTCTTTCTTTCTTTCTTTCTTTCTTTCTTTCTTTCTTTTTAAAGATTTATTTATTTATTATATGTAAGTACACTATAGCTGTCTTCAGACACTCCAGAAGAGGGCGTCAGATCTTGTTACGGATGGTTGTGAGCCACCATGTGGTTGCTGGGATTTGAATTCTGGACCTTCGGAAGAGCAGTCGGGTGCTCTTACCCACTGAGCCATCTCACCAGCCCTCTTTTCTTTCTCTTTCTTTCTGCCTTCCTTCCTTCCTTCCTTCCTTCCTTCCTTCCTTCCTTCCTTTCTTTCTTTCTTTCTTTCTTTCTTTCTTTCTTTCTTTCTTTCTTTCTTTCTTTCTTTCTTTCGGTTTTTTGAGCCAGGGTTTCTCTGTGTAGCCCTGGCTGTCCTGGAACTCACTCTGTAGACCAGGCTGGCCTCGAAATCAGAAATCCACCTGCCTCTGCCTTCCAAGTGCTGGGATTAAAGGCGTGTGCCACCACTGTCCGACTCATATCCTTCTTTCTACTTTCATGAATTTGTGGTTGTTACTCAGTGAGTTGTTTCATTAGGGTTGTTTACAGGAGCCTGTATACCCTACCAGTGACTATACCATTGAAGAAAAGTGTTCCGCCCCCCATATATTGCTAAATTTAAAAGCAAGAGAGTAGTCGGGTCCCATGAGCCCCTCCTCCTTCTATAGGATGTTGACAGGCAAGTGTAGATAATCCCAGCTGCTGTAAATTCAAGAGTGAGGTAGCATGCCATACATGGAAGTCAGTGTTCCACCCTGCTTCCCAGCCTTTTTTGGCTTTTCTTTTCTTTTTCTTTTTTTTTAAACTATTCTTTTGCCCCTTCTTCTGTGATGTTCCCTGAGCCTTTATGGAAGTAAAATGGATTGAAGTTGTTTATATCTAGTACTTTGGCCACTTGTGCATCTCTTCAATCACTCATAACTTCTGCAGAAAGAAGATTATATGGCCAAAGCTGACAGTTTTCATGAATATATAGGAATATGCATTTAGAAGGCAATTTAACAGGCCCTTTTTTAACTTCAAAAAAACTTTTTCTTTTCCTTTCCTTTTTTCTTTTTCTTTTTTTGGACTGGGTCTTGTTAAATTGTTTAGGTTATTCAAGTTGGCCAACTTGTGGGGCCTCCTGCTTCTTACATAATTGGTATTTAATTAATTAATTAACTAGAAACAAGGTCTCACTGTATAGCCCAGGTGTCCTGACCTTGAACTCCTGAGTTTCCTGCCTTGGCCTCTTGAGTAGCTAGATTACAGCCCTGTTAATCCAGGTCTGGCTATATAATGTTTCTTGAAGAGATTTGAACTACCATAGAAAAGCTGTGAAATCGGTTACTCCCATCTCCTTTCTCCCACTTAATCTTATGTTATCCAGATTGGCCTTGAACTTAGTAAGTAGCTGAGAGTGGACCTGAACTACAGATCTTTCTGCTTCCTCCTCCTCCAGTGCGGCAATTAAAAATTTTTTATGGGCTGGTGAGATGGCTCAGTGGGTAAGAGCACCCGACTGTTCTTCCAAAGGTCCTGAGTTCAAATCCCAGCAACCATATGGTGGCTCATAACCATCCTTAACCATCTGTAACAAGATCTGACGCCCTCTTCTGGAGTGTCTGAAGACAGCTACAGAGTAATTACATATAATAAATAAATAAAGCTTTTTTAAAAAAATTTTTATTTATTTGAGTGTTTTGTCTGCACGTGTGTCTTCATACAGAAGAGGGCATCTCATCTTATGGGACTAAGGTTCTAGGTGGTTGTGAGCCACCATGTGGCTGCTGGAAATTGAACTCAGGATCTCTGGAAGCGCAGTCAGTGCTCTTAACCTCTAAAATATCTCTCCAGGGTCTTTTCTGTGTAGCTCTTTCTGAAGTGGAACTTACTATGTAGGCAAGCCTGAACTTGAATTCACAGAGATCTTTCTTCTTCTGCTTCTTAAGTACTGAGATTGAAGGCATGTATCACCATCCCCAAACCTGACTTACGCTTTTTTTTAACTTATTTTATTAGATATTTTCTTCATTTACATTTCAAATGCTATCCCGAATGTCCCCTATTCCCTCCCTCCACCCTGCTCCCCTGCCCACCCACTCCCACTTCTTGGCCCTGGCATTCCCCTGTATGGGGCATATAAAGTTTGCAAGACAAGGGGCATCTCTTCCCAACGATGGCTGACTAGGCCATCTTCTGCTATATATGCAGCTAGAGACACCAGCTCTGGGGGTACTGATTAGTTCATATTGTTGTTTCACCTATAGGGTTGCAGACCCCTTCAGTTCCTTGGGTAATTTCTCTAGCTCCTCCATTGGGGTCTCTGTGTTCTATCCAATAGATGACTGTGGGCATCCACTTCTATATTTGGCAGGCATTCGCATAGCCTCATAGAGATAGCTATATCAGCGTCCTTTCAACACTTTTATGCTTTTTAAAAAAATTAAAAAAAATTAATTTGTATGTGTGTGTGTGTATGTGTGTGTACATGTACATGAGTGTGGGTATGTGTGCATGTGTTTGAAGGCTAGAGATGATTCTTAGAGTGGGCTACTTATTTTCTCAGATGCTTGCTGGTATCTGGGGTTCACTTATTAGACTTGCCTGGCTGGCCAACAAGTCTCAGGGATTCTCCTGACTCTGCCTCCCAAGTACTGGCATGCAAGCCATCATGCCTGGCTTTTCTGTGTGGGTGCTAGGGATCAAATCCAAGTCCCTATGCTTACATGGCAAGCACTTTACAGATTGGCTTTTTGTTTTGTTTTTTTAAAAGAATATTATTATTCTTATTTATGTATTTGTTGACTTCTCAGTACAAGTGCATACAGTTGTCCTTGGAGACCAGAAGAGGGCATCAGATTACCCGGGGCTGGAGTTACTGGTGGCTCCAGTCCTTTGCAAGAACAGCAAGCATTGTTAAATGCTGAGCCATCTTTCTAGGCCCCTTGGCTTACTTTTAAAATATGCATTTAAATTTACTTATTGTGGTACTAGAGATCACACCCAGAGTCTTGTTATGTAAGAGCTCTACCACTGAGCCATATCTCCAGGACCCCTTCCCCCTCCTGTAGCTTAAGCTGTCCTGGAACTCAAATTTGTCATAATCCTCCTGTTTTAGCTCCTTAATTACTAAGATTACAGGTGTGACCATACCTAGCTTTGTGAAATTCACCTTTTTTTTCAGAGCTTTAAAAAAAATTTCCCTTTGCATACGATGTTTCGTTCTAGCTGTATGAGGAAGGCTGTTTAGCTAACCTTTTCTTTTCTTTTTTTTAAAGATTTATTTATTTATTATATGTAAGTACACTGTAGCTGTCTTCAGACACTCCAGAAGAGGGCATCAGATCTTGTTA